>NC_061112.1:146278784-146435683 GCF_002878395.1 Capsicum annuum | reverse complement strand
ATCAATAGTAAAATAATTGAATTTATCAAATTTAAATTTTGAATATACTGATTATAACTCATAAGTCAAACCTAACATGATGGCCTAAAAAATCTATATATAATGTTAGTGCACACAACTTGCACTAAAAAATAGAGTTATATTAATGCTTAACCTGCTTGGGTCATGCAGTGGTTTGGCTGGCAAATACTTTCTCCGTCCTAAATTATTCGTCCCAAATTTTTTATTTTGATTTTTCATTTTATTTGTCCTTTTTCATTAATTAAGAAGAGACAATTTTTTTTTTACATGTTTTATCCTTTACATTAATTACTTTTTTCTTCAAAATAAAATATAAATATCATTTAATAGGGACACTATGGTAAACTAGTCATGTTATTAATTATTTTTCTTAATTAATGTGTCATCTCAATTTGGGAGAGAGGGAGTATTATTGTATTATAAAGTGTTTAAACTTGTCCTACGGCTAATAGTTGGGTGTACAGTAGCCTCTCTTTTTGTTCATGCAGCTTTATTATTGTGTCTTATAAATAGCAAAGAGATTAAAAGATCTTTGGATTATAGGTTTATAATAACAGAAATCTCTTCAGCCAGCCGTCCCACCACCGAAATTCCAACTTCGAAGATTAGATTCTTTAGTACTTTCCACTTTGTCTGTGCTTATTTTTTAACTGGGTGGTTTATATGCTAGTTCTGACTTTTTTCATCACTTAAAATTCAAGTAAAATACATCTTATTCTAGTTCTTTAAAAAAAAGAGTTTATAGAACCAGTGGTTGAGCTACCTTATACCCAAGACTGTCTAATCACACACATTCACCGAAAAGTTAGGCCAAAATTTCAGTCTTTGTATTTGTGACACCCCAACTTAGAAGAACGAGTCTTACACTACATTGATAAAGAAATGGATCTTGAGCCTAACTGAACCTCAAAAGCTAGCTCATGAGGGGAGGATTGCACAAGACCATATAAGGAGACCAAGAACCCTTTAACCCACCGATGTGGGACTCCAACACTTCCGCACGCCCAGGGATGGACATCTGGAGCGTGGACAATATAAGACGGGGGGTCCAACATCGGAAACAATGAACTGGGTGGGCCTGACTCTGATACCATGATAAAGAAATGGACCTTAGACCTAACTCAACCTCAAAAGCTAGCTCAAGAAGGGAGGATTGCACAAAATCATATAAGGAAACCAAGGACCTTTAACCCACCGATGTGGGACTCCAACACACATCGGCAAAACGCGGAAGGGATGCTAGGTATATAAGTAAGCAAGTCTTACTCCCTAGTGATACGTTTTAAAGCCATGCGGTCATAAGCCCAAAGCAGACAAGATCACTAGTGGGTTGGGCCGTTACCGGGTCTCTGGCAAATCCCGGGGTATGCTGGGTATATCAGTAAGCAAGTCTTACTCTCTTACAGTGGTCTTGATGGTTCGGGATGCCCATCGCGGTTAAGACCTCGGCTTGGGTCATGACAATACTAAATGTTGACTATCCTTATTTTTTTATGTGTGTCTACTCTATTTCATATCGTGACATTTCTTAGTAAAATTTCTAGCTCCATCACTGTATGGTACACACTTATTGGTAGGAATAGCTTTTGAGGGAGTTCATGATTAGTTAGCTAGCTGTTGAAAGGTTAAGATTCCTAATTATGATTGCCATTATTTCATTTGTATACTTTTTATTTTTCAACTGTTAGAAAAGTCTGTGGAGGCTAAGAAGGTCGCTTTCTTATAATCTACTGAAAGTGGCTTTCTATGAAAAAGCCCGTTCTGCTCCTTTTCTCCCTCTCTTTAGAGCTCATTCTTATATTACATTACTCCTTGTGATACTTTGATCTCCGGCTGATGTATGTCAAGAAATTATAAGTTGAAGAGTATTTCTCGTATAATAATATTCATTGCTAATTTATATTAAATGATAAATAACCTGTTATAGCAATTTAAATTATCCTATATATCTGTGAATATACCTTTCGCCTATTGATGCATATTATTTTTGCACAATCATTACTACACATTGTAGAAAGAAATTCTCCATGTTGATGCTAAATTATTAATACATATATATTCCATATCTCATTGCTTTTAATTTTTCCTTTCTTGGGACTTAATTAACTTATCTCAATTGCAAGCTTCTTCCCTTCAATTGGCAGCTACAATTGATAGAATAAATTTCCCACATGGTGAATAATGGAATCTTGAGCACACCTTATCAGGTATGACTAGTCTTTCTTCCTTTGAGCTAATTTTTGGGTCGTAAAATAGATTCAATATCTAATTTTATATGGTATCTAATAAATAGCTCGTTGCTCCAAAGTAAAAGCACCAAGATATATGCGCCGCACGGGTGCCATAGAAATATCAAATATACATGACTATTGTTAAGAGGAGCACCTACCACTAACGAAAAAAGGATGAATTAAATTACTAATGGATGGTCTAGAGAAGCTGCTAATGAGAGTTGACTGATCATCAGCTAAGTGATCATTACTCTGTATTTTAATTTGTTGTGGTCCTTTTCATTTACTATATCTGTAATGCTTTGACTCTTCCTTAAGTACTTAACAAATTCAGGCCACTTTCATCTATTTTAGGATTTTTCAAATTGATGTGACATCTATATGTATGTTCTCGGATACTTTTACTTGCTACCACTTAACTCTTTTTAATTTATTTGTCTCATTTTAACTTAGATGAATTTAAAAACGAAGAAAAATTGAATTCTTTTTAATATTATGATTTTAAACATATATATACCATGTGAAAATTAAACTTAAAAGAGTTGCAAATAAATGAATGAAATGTTCTTTTTGAAACATAATTTAAAAAAAAAAATCAGAAATGAAAATAGCCACCTAGTGATATGGGGCCCTAGCACTCCTCTTTGTCTCAAATAGGTTATTGTACTGATTAGTTGTATCAAATAAGTCAAAATAAACCAAAGAAGTGGGATAAGCAATTCCATTGACTGTCCATTTCTCTCTATGGACTGAAAGTGGAATTAACGGAGAGGAGATTCTTTCCATAAGGACATCTTAAAGTTGGCTCCTCGAGTCCTGGAAGCCTCTCTTTAGCAATGGCCCACCAAATTGGGCAAAGACATAAAACATAGACTATAATATTACTCGAAAATAGAAAGCATGTCGTTTCAGCTTTGTTAGGCTGTGATACATAAGTGCTGTTGGCAGCTCAAATGGCTTTTACAGTACTCCATCTTTTCAATTTATTTGTTTGCTTTGACTTTAATATGAAGTTTGAGGAATTAAAGAGAGCTTTTGATTCTTATAATCTTGAATTAACGATATACAAAACATATATATTAAAATTATAATTAATTTTATAATTTTAAGCATATTAATATCACTTCAAATTAAAGAATTGTTAAAAACAAAATTAAAGTGATGCAGGATAATTTTTCAACTTACTCCTATCCCACTTTTATTGGCATGATAGTCTTTTACACCGGCATGCAGTATTTATTACCATTATAATTTTTCTTCCTCCTTTGCCTATTCTCAAGTTATATGGTTGATATTAGTTACGTCTAGCAGTTTTGGTAAAATATTCGGAGAAAAACCAAATGCCAAGCCCCAACTAACAAGGCACATTTTCTTAGAATTTTGTAGTGAGCAAATTTATTCAACTACTATATGTGGACTTGGTTTTCTGCTCACGAGAACCATCATTTTTAATGTATTTCTTTTCTTCCTATTTGGATTTGCTATACTTGAGCCGGTGGTCTTTCAAAACAGCCTCTCTACCTCCCCAAGGAGTGGTAAGGTCTGCGTACACTCTACCAAGAGACTTTTTTTCCAACATCGGCCTCGGGTAATTGCTTTAGAAAATATCACCATAATAAAGGTGATGTAGAATAATATATTATGGAGATAACATTGGAAAAACATGTTGATCATGGTATTTTGCATGCACTGACAAAAATCAGGGATGAAACAACTTCAATTTTTGAGAAGTATCATGATCGCCCAATAAGTACATAAATTGAACCGATATAAATAAGAGAGACCACGATTCAATTATGGGATATAAAAGTACAGTAAGTAAGTAGGGGGGAAAAGATGATCGAATATATCAGTATCTCATAATAGACTATTATTCTGCAAATATTATGTGAAGAAATACTAAAACTAAACCAGCCCAAGAGCTTCTTTTCAGAATTTCCGAATTTTTGACAGAAGTTTGAGGGGAACTATTTATTTCATACAATGATATCGAATATTATATTATAGTCTAAGTATTGAGATAATATATACTGTATATGTCCATATATGTAAAGTTTTGTGGACTTGTTTCGTGTCTGTTTTAAATATTAGTAATTAATTAAATTGCTCATTTGGACTGACTTATGAAGAGTAATGGGCAATTTAACTTATATCCACAGGATAAAGAATTTCAGGCTGAATTCATAGAATGTGATGTAACAACTAATGATACTTCCATTGAATAGCACATTTTTTTTAATAATAATTAAAAAGAAAAGAATTACATTGATACATAAATACAAAGTATGTATCTTCTTAGTTCCGTTTAAGAGAGTGACCAATACCAGGGCTATGACCAGGTCCTCCTGAAGACGCGAAACCGTCGGGATGACCAGGGGGTGGTGGCTGAGGCACTGTCTGAAACGGACTTGGTGGTGTTGGTGCTACTGGGGTTGCAAATGTGGCCACATTATTGTGAATTTGTGCCTTCTCTGTTGCATATTCTACTGTGTGAACATAGTGTCTAGAGGGATTATCATTTGTATCTTCGAACTTCAAGTGTCTTGCCTCAATAGAATGAATAATGTGGGTGAAGATCATGGCAAGGAAAAGGTTAGCAATAAGGATCAATATGAATAATTGAGCCATGAAGAGAGTGATAATAGAGAGATCAATGTAGTTGTTCTAGGTGTGCTTAAACTCTATTTTCCTTGTAGCTATTTATAGAAGAAAGGTAGCAACATGAGGGTTATTGAGATTATATTTCACATGCATTACACAAAAGAATGGACATGTACAATAACCATTTTCTTTTTTTTTTTTTTCCACAAAACGTGTAATATGGAGTTTTTTCTTTTTGTCCTTTTGTTAGCATGATGGTATTCAAACAGGTCCATTGGTACTGACGAATTCAGATTCGCATCAGGTTGGTGTTCTATAAAAGTTCTCTTTTCATGAGGTTCGAATTTAAGTTATGAACTGAAGCAGTCAGATGATTGTAATTGAAAGAGCTATTTTATTTAGCTTCAAGCAATCAGAATAAATAAAGTAGCAGTACAACTAAAACAGAAAAATGACGCTGAAAAAACTGCATAATGCCCAGAAAATAGGAATAACTAAACTAGGATAATGACTAAAAATAAACTGCTATCCCAAAAATCTGTTGAGGTCTTTTGACCCATTCCTAACAGCTACTGAAACACAGTAACATCTCCTCCTGGATCAGGAGCTGCAAATTTCCAGCTTTTCTCTAAGAAACTCGAACCTGCTAACATGAAATGACTTGGTAAAAATGTCCCCTACTTGATTATCTGATTTGCAATAGAGTAAAAACACTTCACTGTTCTTCTGCACTTCCCTCAAAAAATAAAACTTGATGTTGAAGTGCTTGGTCCTTCCATGAAACACGGGATCTTTGGATATGGCTATGGCAGCTTGATTATCCACAAAGATCACAGTGCTTTCTTCTTGCTCCAGCTGCAGATCAATCAAAATTTTCTTGAGCCATATTGCTTGATTAACAATAGCTACTGCTGCTATGAATTCTGCTTCAACTGTTGACTGTGCTACTGTTTGCTGTTTCTTTGAGCACCATGAGAAACACCCTGATCCAAAAGTGAAGCAATGACCGGAAGTATTTTTCATATCACCAGTTGAGCCGCCCCAATCACTATTAGAATATCCATAGAGTTTGAAGTTCTGACTTTTGCCAAATTTGATACCATAGGCTAGAGTTCCTTTAAGATACCTAACCACTCTTTTGGCAGCTATCATGTGCAACTCATTTGCACAATTTAAAAATCTGGATAAAACACTCAGAGGAAACAAAATGTCAGGCCTTGTTGTCGTAAGATACATCAAGCATTCAATTAAGCTTCGATGTGCTCCTTCATCAACTAGCTCAGCTCCATCATCCTTTTTCAACTTTTCTTTTTGATTCATCGGAGTACTCATACTCTTGCATTCTTCCATCCTAAATCTTTTAAGAATCTCCTTCATGTATTTCTTTTGACAAATAAAGACTTAATTTCGAGTTTGCTTGATCTCCATTCCCAGAAAATAAGTCATCTCGCCAAGATCAGTCATCTCAAAGACTTTCATCATCTCCTTGAATTCTTCAATCAAAGTTATATTATTTCCTGTCACAAGTAAATCATCGACATACAAAGAAATAATAATGATGTTAGAGTCAACTTTCTTGACATAAAGAGTTGATTCACTTAAGCTTTTTTCAAAGCCTAAGTCTAGCAAATGGTTATCCATTCGACTATACCAAGCTATAGGAGCTTGCTTTAGCCCGTATAAAGCTTTCTTTAATAGATAAACCATATCTTCATGTCCTGGTACACTAAACCCTTCTGGCTTCTCAACATAAAATTTTTCCTGCAGCACACCATTCAAGATGGCAGACTTCACGTCCATTTGAAAAATCTTCCAACTTTTTTGTGCTGCTATAACCAAAAGCATTCGAATTGTATCCAATCTAGCTACTGGGGCAAACGTATCAGAAAATCTACTCCCCAAACTTGTGCGTAGCCTTTCACCACCAATCTAGCTTTGTGCTTGTTTATCGAGCCGTCAGGATTGAACTTGGTTTGGAAAATTCATTTAACTCCAATCACTTTTATATCTTGTGGTCTTTTCACTAGCTTCCAAGTTTGGTTCTTTTCTATCATGGCCAACTCCTCCTTCATTGCATCTATCCATTTTTGATCAATTTTTGCTTCCTCGTATCCTGCAGGTTCAAAAATAGCAACATTGCATCTTTGATAAATATTAGAGAGTGACCTTGTTCCCCTAATAGGCTGATCATCCACCGATTCATCATAATCAAGCTTTAAATCATCATGTTTAACTTGAGACTCTTCATTCCAGTCCCATTGCTCATCTTCAAGGAATTGAACGTTCTACTTAGCACAATCTTGCCTGATTGAGGTTGAAAGATCCTATAAGCTTTAGAAATCAAACTGTAGCCAATAAAAACCCCCGGTTCAGTCTTCTCATCAAGCTTATCTCTTTTGACCTACGAAACATAAGAAAAACACATACATCCAAATATTTTGAGATTTTTTGCAATAGGTTTAACACCATACCAAGCCTCAAAAGGAGTCTTCTTTTCCACTGCCCTTGTCGGCAGTCTATTCAACAAGAAAATAGTTGTGTTCACTGCTTCTGTCCAGAATTTCTTCAGCAGGTTCTTCTCATGCAATAAGCACCTGTTCATCTCCATTATTGTTCTATTCTTTCTCTCACTCACTCCATTTTGCTGTGGAGAATATGGGACAGTGAGTTGGTGCTCTATTCCAGCTTCTTCACAAAAAGAATTGAACCTATCTGATATATATTCAGTTCCATTATCTGATCTAATGACCTGAATCTTGCAGCCGCTCTGATTTTTTATCCAAGCTTTGAACTTCATGAAAATTCCAACAACTTCAGACTTAAACTTCATAAAATAAATCCAATACATTCTTGTTAGATCATCAATGAAGATAATATAATACCTGCTTTCATTGAGCGATGGAGTTCTTTGTGGACCACAAAGATTGGTATGAATGAGTTGCAACTTCTCTGTAGCTCTCCATGTGAAACTTTTAAATGAAAGCCTAATCTTCTTGCCAAGCAAACAAGCTTTACAGCTTGAGAGATGCTCCTCCAAGTTTGGTAAACCACTTACCATTTTGCTTCTTTGCATAAACAACAAAGATTTGTGATGAAAATGCCCCAACCTTTTGTGCCACGTTTCTGCAACGGAGGACTAACTTGTAAAAGCTATTTGTTCCTCCACTAATGGATTCAAGGAAAAAAATTTTCCCTGCATTTTGATTCTAAACATTTCCTGACCACTAGGATAGCTAATTAGACACGCCTTGTTTTCTAATAATAATTTGAATCCATTTTTCAGCAGTCGTCCAACACTTAATAAATTTTGATCAAGTTCAGGAACAAATAAAACTTCGTAAATAAGTTTTGTACCTTTATAACTCTCAATTGCTACAGTCCCCTTTCCTGCCGCTGGGAGGTATTCTCCATTTCCGATCCTGATTCTTGATTTAACTGATTTGTCAAGTTCTCTAAAAATCTTTTCATCACTAGTCATGTGATTCGTACAATCACTATCAATAAGCCAGCTTTCACTTGAACTTTTGCTTGCGTAACAAGTACCCACAAATAATTGCTCCTCTCGCTCTTGATCTGCAATTTGTTCTTCATTTTGTTGTTGTAAATGCTTCTCTTTGCAGATAATCTCGGCATGACCAAGTTTTTGACACTTTCGGCATTTCATATCAGGCTTTCTCTAACACTTGAAGTGTGGATGATTTCTCCTCCCATAATGTTGACAAGAAGAATATTTGCCTTATTTGTTGTTAGCGGTGGCAGTAGCATTTTTTCCAGATGTAGCTTCATAGTTTCCATAATTTCCTCTTTCCTTTTCCTTTATTACCCTTAACAGCATCTGAACCAAGCTGCAACTTTGTTTGCAGGGCCCCCTCGATGGATCCCTCTTGCCTCATCATCCTTCGTTGTTCTTGTGCCTTCAGAGCACTCTATAACTCTGCCAAGGTAAGCCTTGACAGATCTTTAGTAGTTTCCAATGAAGCAATAGTTGCCTCATATCTTTCAGGTAAGGTTACAAGAAACTTTTGAACTATTCTATTGTCATTAAGTTCAGTTCCAAGTATCCTTGCCTTATTTGCAATCAGAAGCAACCTGTCAGAATAATCCTTAATGGTTTCGGATTCCTTCATTCTCTGCAGCTCGAATTCTCTGACCAAGTTCAGTACTTTCATTCCTCTGATTCTTTCATCTCCCTCGTACTCTTTCTTGAGGAAATCCCAAATTTCTTTGGCTGATTTACATGTCAGTACTCTACTGAAAATTATGGCAGAAACTGCAGCAAAGAGACATGATTTAGCTTTGGACTTTATTGTCCTCTCCTTGTAAGCTCTAATCTAAGCCATGGTTGGATTCTCTGGCAAAGGAACCACTTCATAGTCTTCCTCGACAGCCACCCACAAATCGCAGGCCTCCAAATAAGCCTGCATTTTTACTGCCCATGCTTGATAATTTTCTCCGTCGAAAACTGGCGGAGCCATAGCAGAAAAAGACCCTGCATTCTCCATTGTTTGAATGGTGTTTAGCAGCCATAAATTTGGATAAACACTCAGAAAGAAAACACTCACAAGTCTCTCACAAGTCCCTTAAGAAGTCAGACTCTGATACCAATGTTATGAACTGAAGCAGTCAGATGATTGTAATTGAAAGAGCTATTTTATTTAGCTTCAAGCAATCAGAATAAATAGAGTAGCAGTACAATTGAAACAGAAAAATGACTGCTGAAAAAACTGTATAATGCCTAGAAAATAGGAACAACTAAACTAGGATGATGACTAAAAATAAACTGCTATCCTAAAAATCTGTTGAGGTCTTTTGACCCATTCCTAACAGCTACTGAAACACAGTAACAAGACCGTTGACTAAGGGCAGAGGATGTCGACCATCCCATTACACCTCCCCAATGGTGCAGAATTTGTATAGTATATTGCTAAATGGTCCAATAACAATATTAATGCAACCACAAAGTACACAATGTAATCTCACAGTGTAATTCGCTGAATGTTGTTATGAGCCATGCAAGATTATATATCCCTCTTTACTGAGATAACTTTTTCCCGGGAGATTCAATAATAATCTCACATCATTTGGAGAAAGTTGAAATTCTTAATTTTATGTATTTAAGAACAGTACATACTTTGGTGGGCAAATTAAATTAGACTTCTGAGAGCCCGCCAGTCATGGAATCAAAATATTTTCCTTATTACTACTATATAGTATATGGATTGTTTGTATGTGCTCCACTGACTACCCTCTTTTTCAGTTCTTTATAGTACTATATACTATCAGTGAAGCATGCTCACTTTCCAACTGGAGAATCTCATAATATTCTGGTGTACTTTGCGGCCTACCTACTACTATTACTACCTCCCTTTCATTTTATTTGACACTCGCTTTGAAAAAGTATTTATTTGAGGTTTATTTTATTAAATCAATCTTGTTAGTTAAGTTTTGAAAATTTAAATACAAGTAGTGGTATTTTATATAGTTATTTAACGATGAGGATAGTATTGGAAGAAACTGATCAATTTACCTTGATTTGTTAAAGTGAACAATTCAAAATAATATTTTTGATATGAGGGTCAAATAAAATAAAACGGATGGAATATATTTTATTAATGTTCAACGAGCTCTTTGAATTCGCTAGTGGCAGAAATTGAACAGGCCGGAAGAGTTGCTTTAATTTGAGCTTGAAGGTGGGAAATTTTAATAGCTCAGTTGGTTGATTACCTGAATACTTCCTCCGTTTCATAGTAGTTGGCCCCTATTGATTTGACACACTCATTAAGAAAATAATAATTAGGGGTTTATTTTACCAAATTAACCTTATTAATTATACTTTGAAAATATAAATTTGAGTAAATACACTTTGTTTAGTCATTTAATGTTAAGGGTGATATTGGAAGAACATAATAAAATCCATAACAAAATCCTCTTGATTTCATCAAATGGACAACTAAATTGAAACAAATATTTTTAGAAAGAAGGTCAATTAAAACGAAACGGAGTAAGTATTTGCCTTGTTGGTGGGTAATGGCAATTCACTCCCCCATTTTTCATACCCCTGCCTCCAATTTATTTATTTATATTTTAAAAAAAAAAACTTGGAAGGAAATGTTGGCTGTAGTAACATGTGAAAAGTTCAACCAGAAGCACACTATATGGGGGGATCAACACGTTGGGCCAAGTACATTCTTGGCCCAGAATCAAACTGAATGTGGATAACAAAGTTGGGCTCGGCCCAGAATCAAACTGAAAAAAAGCTGGAATTTACGCTTACTTAACCGTACCCCTTCGGCCAAATCACATAAATACACAATTTTAGAAACTATATTACAAAATTTACCGCTATTATTTTTTATTTACAAAAGGTAGCTTTTATTTACAAAATCTATCAATTATTCAACTGTCATAAGTTATTTTGAAATAACTTTTACAAAACACCACTTTCTATACCATATTTATATTATAATATTTTAATATAGTTAAATAATTTTTAGAGAACACTAATTTCTATATCAATTTCATATTATATTTACAGAAATACCATTTTATAAATCATTTTTATATCATTATTTTAGAAGGTAATTATACCTCATAGAAATATACCATATTCAAATGTAGGTTTTTGACATAACCTTTATGGAAAATCAATTTCTATACTATATTTATATTATATTTTTAGGATATAGTTAAATAATTTTTAGAAGACACCAATTTCTATATCAAATGTATATCATGTTTATAGAAACATCAATTTCTACATTATTTTTATACCATTTACAGAATATATAACCTTTATGAAACACCAATTTCTACATTATTTTTATACCATTTACAAAATCTATAACCTTTATGAAACACCAATTTCTATACCATATTTATATCATGTTTATAAAAATATCCAAAAATATGTAAATAACCGGAGAAGATATAACAGCCACGATCTCTATCGCTACAAATCGGATATCACCGATAACAATGTACCCCCCCCCCCCCCCCCCGCCCCGCCATCGCGAAAAAAATCTGAGAGGGGGAGAAATCGGAGAGAGGAGAGTGAAAAATGACGGAAAACGAACTATTTCTCAAAGAAAGCAATCAAGATCTTGGAAAGTTATAGTAGCATCTAGTATTGCAGCTTTAATGGGAATAACTTTACGTATCAATTCATGATTTTGCCGGAATTGGCTGCACTGTTAATTCCCATCAAACAAACCCCCAAATCCGCCCCTAATCTTGGTTTTTCTAGTGATATCCATCGGAAAAAGGCGAACAGCAGCAGCGCAGAAACCATGTCCATCTCACACCAAAAGAAATCACACACTGAAAACACATAGAGACAAAGTGTTGGTGTAATATAACCAACATTTCAGCCACCACCATATTTTGAAATCACTTGTTCTTGATGAAAGTGAGGGACTTCAATGTCAAGCCTGTGAGAAGCCTATTTTTTAGCCCTTTCATGGTTGCATCTCTTGCAATTTCTACCTCCATGACAATTGCCTCAACGCGCCTCGTTCTCTGGTGCACCCTTCTCATCCTTCTCACCCTTTAACCCTTCTTCCAACTCCCAATTATTCGAGCCGATCTTTTACCTTTAACGCCTGTGGATCTGAAGGAAGGTCAAAATAGAATTTGTGGTATATTTTGTAATATAGACTACGGTATATTTTATAAAATAGAATCTTGTGGTATATTTTGTAATATAGACTCTTAACATTGTATATTTATGTGATTTTTCCTTAACCTTAAAGGTGGGTAGTCTTGAACTTTTGATCGGCTTCTCCATGAGTGAACTTTCAAAGTGTAAAGTCAAAACTTATCGAACTTGAAATTTTGCCCACAGGACAAGCAAGATTAAAATATAGGTAAACAGGTTGGGCTAAGTTCAATTCGTTCTTTCGTAATCGCATGGTTGATGGTCCTTTATTTTAGTGATGAAAATGGTTATTATTAAGAAGTAGATTTTGAACATGCCCCAACCTTTGGAACTTGGAAGGTGGGAAAAGGTTTTTAGGATTAGTATCAACATTTGGAAGGAGCAAAAGAACCAGAAAGCACATGAAAGAAATGAACATTTATCAAGCACACGATTCAAAAGGCCTTTTTTACTTACACTATTTGCCCAGTGGAAATTACAAAAATTGTTGGACCGTTAACAAGACTGCATTCAACATCATAAAGTACAATGCTAAGTAGAAAATAAGCTAACTACTTTATCAAATAACAGATAAAAAGGGGGGAAAGGAAAAGAACAAAGGAGAAAACAAGGAGAGAAATATTGCCTGCAAATCTATGCCTACTTGCCTTTGGCACTGCCCAACTTTAACTACTTCGCTATACACACTTCAAAGCGGAATAAAGTAAGTAAATAAAAAAAGGCTACAGATACATGAGAGTGAAAACTTGGTGCTACGCTGATTTCGACTGATCTTCAGAGGCAAATGCAGCAGTAAGCTTTTCCAAGTTGAGTGTATACCAGTCAGCTTTTGCAAGAAAAACAGCTGATATCTACACCTCCTTCATCGATCAATGAAAGTGACAAGTCAAAAATAATTAATAGTCAGCTCGGAGGAACTTCTCATAAGCTGTTCCACTCAAGGTCTTGTTTATGTCATCCCAGTTCTTGATATGCTTCCACAATGGCCCGTTATGTATCTTGACTTGACGGCTACTTAGATCCATATTTGGCAATCTTAGAAACTCAAGAACATCTACCAATTTCTGCATTAAAAGCACGAAACATGAGCAACACAGACGAAACAAGATTGCAGAAAATTATTGCTTTAGACGAGGCAAAAAGGGATTTGGTCTCTCCAGCATAGCAAGCTATGGAAGTTGGTCATCCAAAAAACTACTGAAAATACCCTTACTTTTTTCAGGAAGGGAAAGTAAAGAAGCTCGACTAAATTTACAGTATGAGTAAGTAATTAGGGAAGCTCCCTAGATTTTTTGAGGATTTAGAAATGTAGGACAAAAGTATTACAAGTTTAAGTTCTTACAGCTCGATTTCTGACTATATCTTCGTAATACAGAATCATATGCCGAGTGCTGTTAAAGTACTCCAGAGCCTCCGTGGCTGTTACCTCCATTCTCTTCAAATCTGTGATCAACAATGTTGTATTGATTTCTGGTTTATACTTTGCAAGAGTACCAGCCTAAGCAAAGCAGCAAAATGATTAGATTGTATAATTTTTTGTCCAAGTGCCTGCAGTGGTAAAGTGGGAAGGATGCAAGAAGATACCTCTTCAGGTGAGTGTACATGTGACTTATGTGTTCCGTTCAAGAGTTTGGCATATCGATCATAGGAATTTGAAAGCACAGAAACCATGCGTCGCAGTAGATTCTTTCTAAAGAGAAATATCACAGAAACACCCTTTTTATTGAAGTACTCAGCAATTTCCTTATGGTGTGCTATTAACCCCTGCAATTGCGATTATTAATCAAGTCAAATAACAACCCTCTTATTTCAAACAATCATTATTAAGTATCAAGTTCTTTATGACTATTACAAGAAATATAGCCTTCTTAATGAATTCTTGTGCTTTACATGGGTATAGCGCTTCCTGTAAACAAGGAAAACAGAAATAGTGGCCAACACCTCCATGAGTGCGTGAGTGTTCGGCTATCATCAATCCAAGCCATATGCAGAACAACGAACGAACAGTTTTAGGTGATAAAAGCATCTATTAATTGCAATATCTTGACAGGTATAGATGTTCTTAGCCCTTTTTATCTCTCAGATCATCACTAAACATGTCATTTAGACAATTAGTCTTAACAGTTTGGTGAAGCTTTCCAGTTTCTCGATGGAATGCATATGAGTTTCCTTGTGAATGAGTTCGCAGGTTCCTTTAAGTCGAGTGTAGCAAAGGGATTCTCCAAAGAGAAGCTCTCTTGTAATAATTAATTCTTTTCAACAAGTAAAACTTGACCTTCTACCCCAGGCTACAAGTTCAAGAGGACCTTTCCCCTTTTCAAAAGGGGAAATACTTTGGCGATGTGGAGTCACAGTTAACTATCTGGAAAAACTCTGGAGTCGTAAGGAGTTCAAGAGAGGCCTTAACTACTCCATATTCATCTCTACCTTCAAGCTTTCCAACATATAGAATCTGAAGCATGACAAGGGACACTTTTAAGGTAACAAAAAGTTATTACCTGATTAAACATCCATTTGAAGCCCACTGCAGCCGAGCAATGATTTTTGGAAGCACTCGTAAAGAAGTCCAAATTGTAAACTGTGTCCAATGTCCTCAGGATTGAAGAAGCATTTTCTCTCCTATCTTTGACAGAGAATATTTCACCATTGGAGCTTACATTCATATGACTATTCAATAGTGTCTCAAACCATCCACTCCCAGACCTCTGCATTGAGAGAATGGCAAAGAGCCGTACAGGATTACAGCCACATTCGTTCCTAAATCAAATAAAATGGAGGTGAATTGAGTCCAGGCAAATTCGTGTAAGACGAAAGCTTAAGAATCAAACCGAAATTTCTCAACTACATACCGGCTAAAGGTTTTTGGCTTCGGATAATGCACGTATGGAATTTGGGATCGATCCATGTCATAGTTATGACAAGGCCTTTCTATGACTTCAATGTTCAAGTATTTGCTCGTTTTCTCCATGTTAGTTTGTTTAAGACAAATTGAACAGATATAAATACCAAAGATCAGCGTAAAAGCTACAACCACCATCCTTAACAATGCTGGAGACTTCTTGGGAGGTTTTATGATGATACTATCCTGTCATTCAAATACAAGCCAATATTCAATATGAAACTGGAAAGAAAAAGACAAAGGCGAAGTTACTTATCACTTTAACCTTATACCACAGATTAAGCAAGATACAAGTTACCTTTGGGTTTATAAGCTCAATTAAAAAGCTACAACATAAGGAACAATAAAACCATAACCAAATTGTAAAGAAAGGTGATTTATTTATTGAAAGAAGAGATAAACAATCCCAATTAGTGACTGCAAAGGGAAAAACAGAACAAGTATTTCAAGGGAAAGCAATACCACCGGCACAAATTAGGTTACAAGATAAGTTATACTCAGCTAGTTGTCTCTGAAAGTATATGAATAAGTAAAATTTATATCTACTTGAACTTAGAAAACTCAAAATTTCTACAACCAAGGGTGTGACCCAGTCGTCCAATGAAGTGGGTTGCACACCATGAGGTCTAGGTTCAATTTCCAAATGAGACAAACACCAGATGATTTCTTCTCATCTGTTCTACAATGGTATACAGAGTTAGCTGGTACCTGTTGCCGGGGGGAGGAGACAGGTATCCAATCTGGCCCGGACACCACAGTTAAGTTATCAAAAAGGGAAAAAAAGAGTATTCAAAATTTCTGCTGAAGTTGAAAACGTTTTAATCAGAAATCCGAAGAACAAATACAAGAGGATGCACAAGTTTTTCCACTGTTTCCACACGAAGTACTGCACAAATAATAGTGAAATTATTTTTGTCAACAAGAATATACTCCAAGATAACTTTAAGTTTGAATCCACCAAAACATTCACTGTGGCACCAACAAAGAACCCAACAACAAGAGGGGGGAGCTGTGTTTCCAGCTCAAACAAGAATGTAAATTACCCAATTCCAAAGAACAAATTTTCAGCTGGATCTCAGCTTAACATACTCAAAAAGAGCTACAGAAAAGGAAAAGGGAACACAAATGTTTAGAATGAAAAACTAGAATGGAAAAGTTAAAAGCACAAACCTTTGCAAAGAAACAAATTTCCTCAACCATCTTATCTCCTACTTGTAAGTAAATAAACAAAGAAAAATGAAAAGGGTGTATAGAAAACTCAAAATCTTGAACTACTGTTGGCCCCTTTTTCTCACAGTATATATATACTCAGCAGTTCAAATGCCTGTGCTTTATGTATGTATCAGCTGTGTATGTAATGGAAGCAGAGGGTTTGAGGAAGAGGGCTTTAAAGGGTCAACAGCTGGAAGTGCACTCGCATCAAGAAAGAAACACCTCTCAAGTTTTGCTGCTGATGGTCTCTTTCAATTTAGATTTTCTAGGACAGAATTATGTGGAAACATGTCTATAGTCTCCTCCTTCAAATTTACTGTTTACTTATTCCGTCCTTTTCTTTTCTTTTTTTCCAAGTAGCCTGCGCTCGATAATTACGAGACTAATCCTTCATTCTTCAGTCAGCACATTTTACAGTAGAAAACTTGACATAGAGTTTACTCTATTCGCTAGTCTAGTCGCTAGAGATGAGGATCAAACCCTCGATCTCTTGCTTAAAAGACATAGCGCTGAACCACTATACCAATTTTAATGGTTATTCCGTTCTTTTCGTTTTAATTCATCATCTTGTTAAAAGTTTGTTTTCAATTAATTATTCTATTTAAAAAATAAAAAAAATATTGATATTCTTTTATTAAAATAACTATATAATGTGTATATAATTAAATTTATATTTTTAAAATATAATTAATAAGACTAATTTAATTAAATAAACTCCTAATAAATATTTTCTTAATAATAGTATAGAGTCGATTATTTTGAAATAAAGGAAATATTTCCTAATTGAATTTCCACTAACTTGTCATTTTTGACATATGAAAAAAGATAAAAAAATAAATAAATAAAATCCATTTTACCTTAAGTTTTTCTTGAATTTCCTACCTTACTTGGATTCTACCATAATTGTATTTTACTTCAAAAAAAATTTAGTGAAAAATATTTCCTAGTAGAAAAAGATCTCTTTCCTATTAGATTTCTATTAGGTTTATTCGTTCGTAGAAGAAGGATTTTGTAACCGAAGATTTCTCTTATCAAGTCATAACACAACTCTATCACAATGTAGTCTTTAAAAGTTTTGTTTAGAGAAAATTTTTCTCAATTAATTTTTATGTTTTTTATTTAGATTTTTAATATGTAGGCCTATTAGCCTAATCATACCAATAATATTATGTTTTAGTATATTTTTCTTGCCATTTTATTTATCGTCTCAATAGTCTGCAGCTATTAGCTTCTGCATGATGCACTCTCGATTTCGAACCTAACATATTCCTCAAACTAATTTAAGACACAATAACAATCATCAATTAATAGGAGTATTATCATAAAATGATCAGAACTAATAATTATTTTCTCAATGAATGTATTAAGTGAAATATGATAAGTAAAAATTAAAGTTTAGAATGTTAGCCAGTACACAATGACTCACAAAAGCAAAATAGAGAAAATGAATTTATAATTATTTAATTAAGGTGTAGCTAAGCTTAATTGTCGCACAAAAATAGAAGTTGGGAAAGTTTTTAACCATAAAAGGAAAAGGTAGTCACAAATTTTATATATAAATTGCAAGTAATTTCAAACCTATAAGAGAAAGATTCTTCAATTTATGTTTTTCTTTCCAAATTTACTAGGACAAGAAACTTTCTAAATCAAAAGAAATTATGAATTTTTTAAAATATATATAAAAAAAAAAGGTTTTTCTATCTACAAAGGCAATATATTATTCTTTTCCAAGTTTATTCGGACAATAAAATATTCCTAAACTAATAAAAATTAGGAATTTTCAAAATATAGAAAGGAAAAAATCAAAACACAACTAACATTAAATTATTGGTGGGGTGCTTCTTAGGTGCACTACCACTAATATAATGACCCCAAGAATGTGTATTTGAGTACTACTTGATTACTTGTCGTCATTCCTTTAAATTTTTAACGAGAGATTATCTCACTGAGTTTAATGAGCAAATATATATGCCTATTATCTATCAATTAGATATTTAAGGGGGAGTATTATAAATGTATCATATATATAATGAATATCTACTTTATCATATATAGTGAATACCTACTTTAACATATATTTTGTATGTCTATTTATGAAAAAGTTACAAACTCAAGATTAGTTTTCTCCTATAAATAAAGGTTCCTCTCATTGTAAATGATCCTTCAAGAGAAATGAGAATTATTCTCTCTATTCTCTCTACTCTTCTTCTTTATCCTTTAGGGGTCGTTTGGTTGAGTGTATTGGATTGTTAATGCATGCATTAGTTTAATGTATATTAGTAGTACCTTGTTTGGTATATTTTTTTACCCTATGTATAACTAATGCAGGTATTAGTTATACACT
Organism: Capsicum annuum; assembly: GCF_002878395.1. Classification (NCBI taxonomy): domain Eukaryota; kingdom Viridiplantae; phylum Streptophyta; class Magnoliopsida; order Solanales; family Solanaceae; genus Capsicum; species Capsicum annuum. Next base: position 146,416,721 of record NC_061112.1, on the reverse strand, counting down.
CTATTGTGTATTGGGGTATGTATTACTAATACCTCAAAAACCATGGCATTGGCAATGCAATGGATCTAATGCACGAATTAACATGCTTAAAGACCCTATTACCCCTCAAAAAAATTTTTGCATCCTTTCCAACATATATATTGAGGGTATTATGTGAATTTTTTTTAATTTTTTTAGAAATTATGTTATTCATGTTTTTTTAATACATTGAACCAAACACTACATAAGAAAAAATACAAGTATAACTAATGCAAGCATAACTAACATAAACATTACTAATACACCATATTTTACATTATTCTTATATACTCTAACAAACGACCCCTTAGTTATTTCATAACAACTTGAAATATATTGAAATAAATTTCTTCCATTTTGTAGTCCAAAATTACCATTTGAGTGATCACATCTTTTTCATAATATTTTTAATTTTAGAATAACACTTTGATTATTATATTTTTTTCATGTAATTTGTTTGATTACTAACTGATTATTCTCTTAATTGATATTTTTGATACTTTCTTGATTTAGTCAATTGTAATCAAATCATAAATGTTGATTTAGTCAATTGTAATCAAATCATAAATATTCTTTTTTATATAATATTATTATTTAAATTAATTATACACATATTTGAGTGATGACATTTTTTTCATAATATTTTTAATTTTGGAAGAACTCATTTGTCATAATAATCTTTTTTATATAAGTTACTTGATTATTAATTAGTTATGCTCGAATTAAATTTTTTGTAATACTTTCTTGATTTACTAAATTGTAGTGAAATCATAAATGTTTTTTAAATAATATTATTATTTAAATTAGTTGTGTATGTTTTTTTAGGGATAAAATCTTTTTCATAATATTTTTATTTTGAAATGACTTTTTGATTATTATAATCTTATTCATATAAGTTACATGATTACTATTTACTAATTGATTTATTGTAATATTTTCTTGATTTACTCAATTGTAGTAAAATTATAAATATCTACTTTTTATAATATTATTATTATTTATGTTGTTTAAATTAATTATTCACATATTTTAAGGAATGACATCTCTATTGAAATATTTTTTATTTTGGAATGACTTTTTGGTCATAGTAATTTTTTTCATACAAGTTGCTTGATTACTAATTGATTATTCACCAAAATAAATTTTGTTCCAACAAAATAGATTTTTGTTGCCAAAATACCAAGTGGTTAGTTCTCAATATGCCACTTGGCTTAATTTTAGGCTAATTTCTGTGCTTTATATATATATAGAGAGAGAGATTATTATTTGTGTTGTTTAAATTAATTGTTCACATATTTTAAGGAATGACATCTCTATTGAAATATTTTTTCTTTTGAAATGAGTTTTTGGTCATAGTAATTTTTTCATACAAGTTACTTGATTATTAATTGGTTATCCACCAAAATAAATTTTGTTGCCAACAAAATAGATTCTTGTTACCAATATACCAAGTGACTAGTTCTCAATATGTCACTTGGCTTAATTTTAAGCTATCTTCTTTGTTTTATTATACATATAGATGCAAGTAATCTAAATATGGAGTACATTTAATATTTTTCATCTCAATTTATTTGATCTATATTTTTGTTATTTTATTTAAAAAATAAAAAATTTAGCAATTTTTCAGTTGCTATATTTAAGATTAAAATTTACAAATTTTTGGAGTAATATATATTTTAGGTTTTGGATTCTCCTTTTTGGTCGATGTCCATGTCCAACTCATAAAGGCAATAGGAACTTAATAAAAACGCCAAAATTCTGGCATGCTTCAGGTTAGGTTTATGCCACCCTCTGACTTCACTTTTGTCTTTTTTTCAACTTTTACCATGTTTTTTGCAAGGAGGTTTATTTTTATACGTTTGATATGTTAAGTAAAGTTTCTATAAAAGTGCTATTAGTATTAATTATTGTAGGTGCAAATAAAATCAAAATTGATAATTATGAAGAAACGAAAGTAACATTTATGTGAGATGCATGAATACTCTTATGACTCTGTTCGTTATGCGATACATAATTTGACACTACCAAAAATACATAGCGCATTTAATATTTACTCAAAATTGATACTTATTATAGTTAAAGTGATATAATAAAGTGAAAATATGTATATGCATTAATTGATCATGGTCAAGTTTGTGTGCGTTTCAATATATATTCATTGTCTACGTGCGTAACGCTTAGCATTACTTCTATCGTGTATCTTGATATATATAACACAATGCATAAGTCATGCATATTTCAAGTGGAATAGAATGTAAAATAAAAAATACATGGATTAAAATTATAAAATAACCAAACTAGTCCTCATAATATACTGCATGAGAATTATTTTATTTAGGCATAAATATTTTAAAATTAATTCATGCTTTACTGATCCTTGTCTAACTAATTATTGTATAACTAATAGTACTTGCCTAACTAATTCTCTAATTCATATATTACTAATCTTCACATAATGAATGTCTGGATTACTAGGTCACACAACTTATGATTATGAAACCAGTAGGATCTTAATTATTCAAAACGAATACATGAAGAATACAATCTTTATATTAATTTTGTGTATAACTTAAACTCATTTCACCAAATGATTTTTTCTCGTCTCGGATCTTATAAGTAATAGCTAGGCCTTTATTGAATTAGCATCTTTTAACCATCAAAGATATGGTGCAGCGGATGGACTGCTCCTCTCTTAACTAGAAGTCATGGATTCAAGCACTGAGAATGATTTTTTTTTATAGGGAGCGCTTCCCCCTGAGTTGACTCTACGCAGCATGAATTCAGATTAATCGGGCTTCAATATGAGTACCAAACACCGTATGAGAAAATCAAAAAAAGAATTAGCATCTTTTAAGAATAAAGAAATTTATTTCCTCTCAAAAGACATTTCCTTGTCAACCCAGTACGAGCAAAAACCAACAAATTGAAGTGGAAGAAAGGTGGAAATATGTTGTCCTTTATTATCTTTTGGATTTGTACTTTTCTATTCCCTTCTTTAATAATTTTCTTCATTATTTCCATAGTCCAAATATGGGGTGGTTGGTAAAGAAGGGTCATAAATGGTTAAACTAATCTGTTAGAAGTTGGAACTGAAGGAAAGACAGGAAAACAAAATTTCTTCATGCAATCTACTATTCTCTTCATCTCAAGTTATCTATACTGATTTTTAAATAAGTAGTAATTATTTATCATCTTAAAACTTAAAAACGAAATTAATTATTTTATCTGTAACAATAATTGTTCTTAAAAACTACGTACTACAAACATCTCACTAAGGTAAATGTTTAATGAAGAGAAAGATTATACCTTAAGACATAGTGAAGGTAAAGTGAACAAAAATCCCTACTAGCTATTTAGTGTTTGTTCAAGGGGCATGTCAAAAAAAAATAAGAAAGTAATAGTAATACTAAAGCTCCATTTGACCATGAAAATAATACTTTTTTAAGTAGTTGGTGTTATGTTTGATCATGAATATAAGTTGAAGTTGTTTTTAAAATTTTGTGAGAGAAATAAGATTGAGAAAAGTGAAAATAAGTTTTTCAAAAATAATTTTCACTAAAATGAAATAATTTTTATAACCAAATACTATAATTTTTTATTTTTTTTACTAAAATAAAATAATTTTTCAAAAAAAGTGAAAGAATTTTGAAGGCCAAACACTTACTAAATGGATTTAATTAGATTTTACATTATCAAGAATCAAAATTGTTAGAAAAGTTAAAATTGGGAGTCGTGTTGGCAGTGTAAGATGGAAATTAAATTCCTTGGGACGACTATTTATTCGGCAATAAAAATCTCATGAAACTAACTCCATGCAATATTGATAGACACTTGTCTCATGCACGTTTTAAGTCTATTTTTGTCCTAAATTAAAATTACTTTAGTTACAGGGATTTGCTTAATTATACTTTCCATTAATTTAAGACGTTATTGAGATTATTTCCTTAAGCACAGAATTATTTTCCAGAACTAATTTGCACTGAAACACCTCAAGAAAAGTCGACACATGATAGAAATGATCATTACGAATCAACGTAATTGTAACGCAATAAGTTTAATGATTGTTGAATATGCTTTTTCTTTTGCTTTTCTTTCTTTTAAAATTTAAATTAACCTCCTCATTTTCGTTGTCTGTGAAGTGGTCCATCAAATCCAATGTTTTTTTTTTACTCATTCATAAGTTCCACTAATGATCAACGGTCATCATGACATGACATGCGAACTAAATGCTAGTATTTAATACTAGTAGTAAGTGACCTAAATAACATGTAAGTGTGCGATGAAAATATAATTTTTTGGAGTTGAAATTGAAGTTGTGTTTGACCATGAATATATATTAAAATTATTTTTGAAATTTTGTGAGAAAAGTAGAGTGAAAAAAGTGAAAACAAGTTTTTCTTGTTTTCACTTTTCCAAAATGGAATTTTCATGGCCAAACTTTGTGATTTTTACTAAAGTGAAATAATTTTTCGAAAAAAAGTGAAAAATACCCATGGCCAAACGACTACTTATTTGTGGTATAAGGGTCAAGACTCCGTAAACTAAAATGAGATGGAGAGAGTAGTACTACTCCTTCTATCTCAAATTAGCAGAATGTTTCTCTTTTACATGTCACTTAAGAAAACATTAGTTAATTAGAAGATTTCTTTAAAAAAATATTTTACCTTTTATTTATGTCGTAAAATATAATATCTCATTTCATTAAATATTTACGCTGTTGAAGTATTTGTAATCTTTAATAATAATTACTACAAAGGCTAAATTTAAGAAATTATTAAGTTTATCTTGAACTTTTAAAAATGAAAAATAATTTAAGATAACTATTTTTAGATAATCGGAGATGGAAAGAATATTAGTAAAGATAACTATATTTAGAAACCACGATGGATGATCGGAGATGGAGAGAGTATTAGTAATACAATTTCTCTTGTAATCGTTTGACAAATTGATATTTTTTTCTAAAATATTTAGCGTTTTAGCAAGTCAAGAAGTTATTGATTGATCATGTTATTTTGAAAAATGAAATCTATCCCTATTATTTCAATAAGTATAGTGTTAGTTAAGCTGTTAAGGGAATATTAGTTAAAACCGCGATTAAACAAAATTGTTTTGGAGAAATATCTTATGATTAAGAATAGTTTACGAGAACTTAAAGACATCAATAGACTTATTTTTGGCTTTCATGTCCGGTATTGCAGGGCTATTTTTAGGGGCGGCGCTCTCAATATGACCTTTTTTTTTATTATTATTTTGGTAGCTTGAACTTTGATTAAAGGTGAATGAATCTCAATCACTCCATACAACTCATGTTGGTAGTCATGAATAGATTAATCAAAGGGTAGAGTACTACAGTCGCAATTACAGCAATTCAACATATATATGAGGGTTACAATTTTGCAAATAGGTTCCGTAAGCTATCCACTTTAATATTAGTAATAATAATTGAGTCATTAATTATGGATTACTTAATCTATTGTTACTGAGTACAGCCTTAATTCTAGATTCTGACATCATGTGTACTGTTTTATGACAATTGAGTAATTGTTCAACCACGGGGCTGACTATCGTTTTCTTAATTACTATAACGGGTTCGTTTGGTACAAGGACTAAATTATTCTGGGATTGTAATACTAATTTATCCCATTTGAGAGATTGGATAAAATAAATCTCAAATCTGAATGTAATAAGGTAAGATATCTCAGGATTAAGCCTGAGATAAAATTTATATATGGCATTTGATAAGCAGTATAAATTTGTTGTGAACGGGTGTTAAAGAGTCAGTACATTTAATTTGTATAATCGGGAAGTGGAAATAATTTCTTCCTCCTTTTTACAGTGAAATGATGGCTAATCATAAGTAGGTATAAGAGTTTAGTGTAAGGTGTAAGCATATGAAAAAAAAGAGCATTTGATTTTTAGCATGTAGATTGTTTACCCACGATTAGCTAGCGTTGAAGTAACTTAAAAAGTTGTTGTCATATGATTAGAAGGTTATGAGTTCAAGTTGTGGAAAGTTTCTGACGAAATACAAGATAAGAATGCATGCAACATACCTTTATTGACCGACTCTTTCGTGAATCCTGCACATAGATGGAACCTGAATCTTAACAACCATGGTTTGATGCAAAAACTTTTTTGTTTTAGAAAAAAGAAAAAAAGAAGAGGAAAATGGCGTAGGAGATAAGTGAGGCGAGAAACAAGGTCCAACGTCGACAGGAAAATTTGGTCTTCTAGGACAACCACAATTACTACTCCCTCCTCCCAAAAATCATTATCCCATTTATTTTATTGTATGTTTGATTAAAAAAATATTAAATATAAGGTATAGTTTATTAAGTTACTTCTATTTGTTAGATGTTTTTTTTTGAAAATTTAGTATTAGTACTTCCTCTGACTTTAATATTTATTTGACTGCTATTAAATTGACACATATATACCTAAAAAAACAATAAATTATTAGGTAATTTACTACATAAATTTTTAAATATAATAAACTTAATGTGTTAAAAAATACATTGGGTAATGAATTGTATTAATATCAATGGTATAATGGCCATAAAATGCTAAATTATTAGTTGTTTTTTTTTAAAACTAGATAGGTATTGTTGAATATTTATTTTTATTATAGTGGATAAATAAAAATAAATAAGTAAAAGAAAATGAACGGAGTAACTAAACAATTTTTTTAGCAATTTGAGAATAAATTTGCTTAGGTACACTGTCAGGATCAAAATTGCTTGTTTAAATGATTAAAGATTGATATACTTATTGACAAGCATGGGGGATCAAAATAGGAAAAGGCAATAACATACCTATTTTTAGTGAAGTAAAGACTTTGTTTGACGCTCATATCCTAATCCTATTGGGCCTTCCAAAGGTTTGGACTAAACACAATTGGAACACTTTCTTGGACCCAAATTGAAGTCTTATTAGATGATCCAATTATTCCTATTTGGTAGACAAAAAATCACAGATTTAAGGTGGCTCCATAAAATTTCAATTTAATCATGAAGGATCTTCTAGTAATAGGATACATATTATTTTGTTTATAATTAAAGGCATAGTCTTCCATCGATTTTTGTTCGTTCAAGATTTTGTGAGCTCATAATTGATCAAGGATTGAACTCTTTTAATTAAAATAAAATTTAATAATAAACTCATGAATATTCTTAATCTATTTAATCATAATATTGTAGTCGATCGGGTGAAAACATATCAAAATTTTGTACTAGATGAAATTACTTAGTTGATTTTCCTGTTCATTTATTTTTTTTTACCAAATAAATACCGTGTAAGTGTGTATGTATGTATGTATGTATGTTTATCTTTTACTTTTTCAAAGTAGTCTGAAGCATGATGATATAGAAATTAGTTAAAAAAAATAGGAAATAATAAAAGGTCAAGTAACATCATAAATTTTTCAAAGGCAATAGCGTACGCAGAGTATGTATATGTTGAAGAAACTTTAAAACTAGGTTCCACGTAACAGGTTTGTATACATTATAATATAATATGAAACAAAATGGACTTCACATCGTAAGTTTTTCTAGCATACAATTATTATGACAAAGAACACAAAAGGGATCGTTTGGTTGGGAAATTGTTATCTCGAGATAATTAATACCGGGATTAGTTATTCCGGAATTAACTTATTCCCACCATGTATATGGGATAAGTTATCCCATCACTATGGTGTAATCGGTGGGATAAGTTATCCCACCATTGATTAATCCCTCCAACCAAATATGAGATAAAATGATCTTTTATTTTATCCCAAGATTACTTATTCAAGGCATATCCTAAAAGTAAACTTTGAATTTTTTTTTTAATGAAATAGATGAAGTGTCCACCACTTCTTTGCATAGGACTTTTTTTTGCTGTTTTCTTGCAAGTCATTGTGTATTGACATTTTTATTTTTGGCCAGGTTTTCTTGTTTGACTTTTCTCCATTTTTGTGAGTATTGTTACTTCTAATCTTTTCATCTGATTCTACGATCTTCTTGCACTACAAGCAAAATAAAATTTGTAAATATAATAAAACTACATTGCATGCATCTCCTGACGAAAGAAGGGATTTAATAACACCAACGACATGTATAGTTTATGCTAATTAAAAAAGTAATGGTCATGAAAACATATCCCAGGGAAAAATATCCAAGGAATATTGTAGCTATTTCCCCCCCTTAATTATTCAAGTGAGATCAAAATGTGAGAGAGAAAAAATACTTGCAAATTCAAAATGAAATTGTGCCAAATCCTTGTCAGTGTAAGTTGCAAAAAATAGCCTCAAATGATTGTTAACGTGTAAAATTGTGTATTTATGAATGAACAACAATTAATCTTCGAGGACTTGTAACTATTAAATAAATTTAAATTATTGGATGTTGCTTACAACATGGACAGGACGCTGAAGAAACTTAAAAATAACACTAGTAGTTCTCAACTATTACTCCATCTTATCTACAACTTACTCCATTAATTAATTAACTTAAACTCAATGTAGACTCTTCAATAATCTTTCAAGTGAAATTAATTATTAATTGGAAAGATGAACTCAAGAAGAAGAATCATTTGGGATTTGTTCATGAACTCTTCAAAGATCACTTTATATATCTTTGTTGTAATAATCATCGACAAAGACGTCCTCTTGATTAAAATATTTTTTTCCTTTTGTCTTTTTATTTATTATAATTCTCATCTTTGATACGCCTAGCACAATGTTTCTATATATTTATTCACATTATGATTAGCATATGAGATTGAACTAGAAAAGTATCGTTCTATCCATCTATCTATCTTGATATTCCAATGGAAAACGTAGCTGCAGGTGGATCATCTCGAGTAGCAATGCCCCCTCCCAACACAGGGAAGCTGATAACCATTCTAGCCATTGATGGAGGAGGAATTAGAGGAATCATTCCTGGGGTTATCCTTGCCTATCTTGAATCACAACTTCAGGTAAATTTTTAATTACATTACAAAAATAAAAAAAAAATGTTCAAGACTTGTTGGCTATGTACCCCTACACAATTTATTATGCATTTAGAGGTGGATGTTGTGAGTTTAGTAATAAGAAGGTTAAAATTTTAATTCATGATCAAGTTAATCTTGGATCCATTTCTGATTGTATTCGTTTTATTTGAAGGAATTGGATGGGAAAGATGCAAGAATTGCAGATTATTTTGATTTGATAGCAGGAACAAGCACGGGTGGGCTTGTAACAGCCATGTTAGCTGCACCAAACAAAGATAAACGCCCTTTCTATGCTGCCAAAGATATAGTACCTTTCTATCGTGAGCACTCCCCAAAAATCTTTCCCCAGAGCGGGTAACATATTTCTTGATTTTTCTTTTTCAATAATGGGGAAGTACGGATAATTTGCATGCATTTTTTGATAGTACAAGCATCGCATGTAATTATGCATACCAAAACTTGAGCATATGTGAAAAGGTCATTTCTTGTCTTGACTTGTGCTCTTATAATTTTTACCAACTTCATTGATCATTAGATCATCCTTGGATATATGTACTAGATATTATAATAACACTGTTATACGAGCAATTCATCTCAACTGTTCTGCTGGATACTTGCGACTTTCAATTCACCTAGCAATATTTTCGTCTCTACTAATATTTGAATTATGCACTGCTACAATTTTCACCCACTTCATGATTAACTGTTAGACCACAACCTTGAATGCAAGGTATATGTCTTGATTTTCGTAGGATTAATGTTTGCAGTGGACCATTTGCTGGGGTTATAAATCTAGCTAAAATGTTGAAGGGACCTAAATATGATGGGGAGTATCTTCATAAACTTATCAAGGGACTCCTAGGAGGTACCAGGTTGCATGATACCTTAACTGCCGTTGTAATTCCAACTTTTGACATCAAGAGACTTCAGCCAGTTATATTTAGCTCATATGAGGTGTGCCTTCTAACTTTCTACAACACGTGCCAATATATATAAAATTAATTATTTTAACCATTTTTTAGACGAAATCGAGACCTCATTTGGATGCCGAGCTGGCGGATATATGCATTAGTACCTCGGCAGCGCCAACTTTTCTACCTGCCCATACTTTCAAGAACAAGGATGCTCAAAACAATGAACGCGAATTCAACCTAATTGATGGTGGTATAGCTGCTAATAACCCGGTAAATATATTATATGACATAGTATAGTATAGACAAAATTCTTGAATCAGTAGTTTACAGTAGAAAATTCGATACTAATTGAATATTTAGTTTATGTGTATGATGAATTTTAGACATTGGTCGCAATTGGTGAGGTGACCAAGCAAGTAGTGATGAAGCACGAAGACTTATTCCCTATCAAGCCCATGGAATATGGTCGTTTTCTGGTAATATCACTTGGGACAGGCAATGCAAAGAATGAGGAAAAATACAATGCTAAAATGGCTGCCAAATGGGGATTGCTTAGCTGGTTAACCCATAACAACTCCACACCAATCGTCGAAGCTTATAATCAAGCAAGCGCTGATATGGTTGATCTTCACAACTTTGTGGTTTTCAAAGCTCTTCACTCCGACGATAAATACCTCCGAATCCAGGTACCTCGAGCCTCAATTATATACACTGAATGTTATGCTAGCTTACATTTTTCACTAACTTAAAACCGATTGTCATAATTTTACACTTGCTTGGTACCAGGATGATACTTTGACGGGGAGTTTGGCCTCAGTTGACATAGCCACAAAGGAAAACTTAGAAGGTCTAGTCAAGGTAGGAGAACGGCTGCTGGAAAAACCAACTTCCAGGATTAACTTAGACAAAGGAGTTTATGAACCAATTGAGAAAGGAGGAACCAACAAGGAAGCTCTTCGGAGGTATGTACACTTACCTGCTGCATCTATAGTTTATTAGTTGTTCAACATTCATTATATATAAACAGCTGATGATATACTAATTAGTGATCACCGTCTCGTTTAAAATCATGCAGGTTTGCAAAGATACTTTCGGACGAGAGAAGATTCCGCCAGTCCAATGTCAAGTAGTCAGTTGGTTTAAATGACATTGTATTGTTATTCACTTTGTTCCTACAGTGTGAATGTATTGTGTATTTCAGTTTTATAATGTACCCCTTCTATTCATTTTATTCCTTTATATGTTGTTGGGATTAAATCTTCATAACTTTTGTAGCATATCATTCTGTGGGCCAGTCAATGTTGCAATATGGCAACACCTTCTTATACATAAGAATAAATACATTTCTATAAATACAAAAAGTGTCGTCTTTCGTTTAGTCGAGTCTTTATAACACTATGCGTTCAGCTCGATTTGTTACTTGCAGGCCTTGAGCAGAGAAAAGATGACTAAAATATACACATGGAAAAACTGAAGTAATCTATAAGACTCTGTAACGTAAGAAAAACTCGTTCGAACACAAAGAGGTTCAACTTCATTTCCTGGATGCTCCTTCGAATTAAATATGCCGAAAGGAGCAATTTAAGCTTTATTTTCGACGGGTATTTACAGAGCACTTTACATAACCAAGCCTCTCATCAACTGATGTCATATTGACGTAGAAAAATTTTCAGGTTACACATAAAAGCCATCTCCTTCCCACCTATTTTTGTTGTTTTCTTTTATAAGTTATTCCACCCCCCTCTCAGCCTATAAAAAGCCTCAAAGGTAAGAATTTACGGCACTAGAAAATAAACAATGTAACAAATAAACGAATACCACTGTTCAGCTATAGTCTAGGGCGCTAAGCAAATATCTGCTGAATGACTGTCTCTGCATTCCCGTTGTATTGTGCAAGGAGATGAATTGCATCTGCTCTGGGCAATGCCAGAAATTCCTGCACAAAAATATTCACAAATAAGTCGCCGCTGCACCGAAAAATGATCTGCTGACAAGCAGAGACACGTGGATAGAATAGCATCAAGTAGAAAGGCTTTTGCGACAGATTCGCCGAGATGCAGTACCAAGGAAGCAAGCTTGAAAACCAGAACAAGACTCACCATAACTTTCAGTATTGCAGTTTCATCACACCCAACTTCTCTGGCTGATGACTGGGTTGGACTTCCATCATCCTGTTTCCTATTATTTGAGGAACCAGTAACTTGAGATGATCCATCAGTGCTCATGTCAACATCCAATCTAGAAGCATCAATAATCAATTTGGCACCAACTTCTTTCAGGGCATCGATCTTTAAGAGCCCTTCAAATCGATCTTTACACATTTGAAGTTTGAACCACTCACTGTGTGTATACAGCGTGGCCTTTATAATCTTCATAAGCTGGGGTTCTTCAATACCAAGCCTCCTACCAATAGCAACCTTTGCATGGACAAAATTGTGACAGTAAATCGGGTGGGCCAAGACACTCAAAAACACACATACAAAACCCCCTCCGAAGCCCATTTAGTATAATAGAGAAATGGAAAAAGAGGAGAAGCAACATCATGGTTTTCAAGTTCCCAGATCTTAAATGGATATGGAGGACAAAATACAATTCCAAGTCGTCGAAGAAAATAGAGTGCAAATGATTAAGAACCAACATTCAGGAGACTGAGGTGAGAAAGAGATAATGAAAACAAATCAGGTTTTTTTTTAAAATGACGGAAAACAAACCAGTTTCTAGTTTGCTGCCTCATTTACATTCATAAATCTATTCAATGCAAATCTACAGACCCTGTGATGTGGCACCTCCTCTTTGATAAGGAAACCAATTTATCTTTTACCTTCTAATTTTTCTACCTTTTTCTAGTTATAAAATGAAAAACTCTACTTGCTGAATTTAAATTATTCTGTTTAGTGAATAATAATAATAGAGAACTAAAGATGCACCCTATCGAACTGAAAAGGATCCTCATCGTTAATCACAAACACCCGACACTTCAATTTGGAACATAAGAGAAATTATTGTCTTCCTCTTTAAAAAGAGAGTAAGGGAGGATAGAAATGACAAATTTAAACACAGGCTTTTAATTGTAATAAAGCTCATCAGATATTTGGCTGGAGTGAAGATGTAAAAAATGTGAGTTGCGAAATTAGTGGGATATATAATAGCCTGTGTGATTGTTTGGTCATCACCTGTTGCATCCATGAAAATCATCGACCCGTGAAAGAAGATTTCATTATGGAATGAGAGAAAACAAGCATAAAGAGCACAAAGATTCTTCAATGTGCTGCTTCACAGAGAGTTTACAAAATGATCATCAAGCACTACTTGAGATTTTGTTGTGTTCTCAATATCTTACTATTTATATATTGTTTTATTTTCATATTTCTTATTCGTCATCTTTTGTCATAAAGAAAACAGTCATTTAGCCTAGAGAAATATAACGTATTCCAACAATATGTCAACACAAGTTCAACAGTACTATTTTCAGAAATGTTGCTTTTTGTTATTGTTAGAAATCCTGGATTTGATAGGCTCAACAAGGAAAAAAATATTAATGTTATGTTAAAAAAAAGTCAGAAGTCACTTTTCCAACTTTCTTAATTACAGCTTTTCGGTCTACCTTAAACGTTTCTAAGGATAATACTTGCACAAACTTGAAGTTATACATCACTTCACATTTTTTTTGTTCAACTTTTCATAACAGTTCCCATACAGAATTGAGAAAGATAACCATAGGCAAAATTAATCTGTCTACCTGTAGCAGAAGTACTCATACATCACGAATAGTGTAGTATCTTCTCTAAATAATTGACATTTATGAATTAACTTAAATATATATGGTGTCCGGGCCAGCTTGAGCGCACGTCGACTAATTCCACGGGTTACTTGACACCTCCCACCAGCAATACTAGGTAACTCTGTCCACTAAGGCTAGCACATCTGGAAAGAAATCACCTAGTGTTTGTCTAGGTTGGGAATTGAACCTGAGATCTCATGGTGCTCAATCCAACTTCTTGAACCACTACGCCACACCCTTGGGTGCCTTAAATATATATTGCTTACAAATGTTTTTGTTTTTATCGAAAAAAAGGTATAGTGTTTTTATAGAAAAAAGGTATAATAAATATAAACATGTTTCTATGACTGCGCGAAGCGCAGACAAATTGACTATTTAATGAGGAGCTTTGTTCTTCTAAAATAATTCCTCCAACTAAAAAGGGAAGTTTCATAAAACAGCCATTTTATCCTACAAATCTGTTTTTCCACTTTCACTGAAAAAGAACAAACAGAAGAATTTCCAAAATATTGGGCTTACTTAGGGGTGTCAAATAGGCGTGTTCGGCCTAATTTCGGCTGAATTAATAAATGAGTAGGTATCAACCCACCAAAGGTTAATTGGGCCGAAATGGGTTGGGTAATGGGCTAAATAATGGGTCACACCTCAACATGCCCAACCCTTCTCAAGGTTTTTTTTTGGGGGGGTTTATTTTCTTGTACCCCAGACCCCACCAGGTGGGAATATACTGGGTTTGTTGTTGTTGTTGTTTATTTTCTTGTAATTTGTTTAGTTAATAGTTTTATTTCTTTATTATGAGCACATAACATATCAAACCAAAAAATTCTTACTTGACAAGATTTTTCTAATGATCCATTTGTTATCAGCCCAACTTCTAAATCGGCTGAATTTGCCGGGTCAAAATGGGCTGAGGTGGGTTGCACGAGTCATGCTTCATGCTTTTATGGGCTAATTTTGTCACTCCTAGGCTACTGTTTGATATTTAACATTTTAATCACTATGTAAATTAGGTTTTATGGAAGTAACATTGACATGTTCCCAAGTTACAATTGTTTTGTGTTGAATATTCCCAAATCTTAATTGGCTAATAGCTGGGGTGTTTGGTCTCTTATATGATCTTGGGGAAATTCTCATGTAGCTTTTGGGGTTGAGTTATGTCAAAGACCATCTTCTTGTCATGGTATCAAAATCAGGTTCATATCAATTATGGGTTTGCCATGTTGGGCTCACATTTTTTCTCCGCGGTCCAATCCTGGGCATGCGAGGGGGTGTTGGAGTCTCCACAGTCTAGATGTCCAATCATGAGCTGGCTTACAGAGTTGAATTATGCCCGAGATCTATTTTCTTATCAGCAAAATGTTGGAAATCAAATGAGCAAAAGCACCCGCAACAAATAACGAGAAAAATGTTTTCAGTTCTCCCATAATCCTCAAGAAGATAGAGAAGCCCAGGGTAATAGTGGATTGCTCTTTCAACAAGAGACTTGAAACATAATAGGAGATTAAAGCATTGCGAAATAGGATGATACATTTTTCCAACAAAAACACCTATGTGTTTCTCGTGGTTATAAAAAATGAACCATCCAACCAGCAATAAGCCTTTAACAAGCCTTTGAAACGGTGTATTGAAAATCAGTATAACAGCTCAAACCAGACTATCACTCACTAAAACAACTATTTAATTCCAGTATCTTTATGTGTGTTAAGCAGATTTCACTTCATTCGTTCAGAAATGGTAAATCCCATCATTCTTGTTTATGTTTTTTCCACAGTCAGTGCCTTCTCTATGTTCTCTAGGAATCCCTGGTGAAAGAATTTAAGCATCCAACTCAAAGCTCGTTGTACACGGAGTAGCTCAGGATAAACCCCTATGAAACTACGGGGTGTTTATATCTCTAACACTATCCTACACAAGTAACCTGGTTCCAGGGTTCACTAGTTGACCTTGGCAGACCCAATCATTAGGGAGGATAGGGACAAAGATGGAGCCTTCTTTGCTGTGATGCAGGAGAGCAGAGACTCAATAAGCTGAGAAGTGGAAACGGAGCAAAGTTAGTGACTCAATTGGTTGAGTTGAGCAAAAAAATCCATAACGATAGAAACATGGAGACTAGAGAGAGCATGGTTATGAGAAGGAATTTGACAATGTTTTCCCCTGATACCATATGAATGAATATATGCATTCAAGTAAGAATCTGTAAGACAATAGGTAGAGCGTCCATTACTGTTGTAACCCCCTTTAGAAAACCTTACACACCTGATGTACGAGGTTCTATGTCTCAATCCACAAGCTGTTACTTAAACTACTTTTCTAAGCCTTAACAGTAGCCAAACAAAGTTATTCAACTTGTGACAAGAGTACTTTAAAGCACGGTACATTCTGGAATCAAGAACCAGCACTCCAGACTTAAATATATACGGACCCACAGACGAGGAGAAAAAGGGGAAGTAAGGATGGGAAAAGATTCGCAGGCAATGGTTCACCCGAGACCTGTTTTTACCATAGAGACCAGGATGTCATACCTGGAGTGTACTGGCAAGAGCACATAAGGGCAAGTGATCATTAAATGCCTCTTCACTAGGTTTGAGCAAAGCTAGCAAAGTCTCCTTCAATGGTTTTAACAGATCAGGATGACTAGAAGCCAAAGGACCAAGAAAAGAACAGGCTACCCTCAGTGCCTGAGTGTGATCCCCGGAGCCAACCAGCTTCAAAAATTCAACCTGCCCAGAGGATTATTTTGAAATTCCTTAATCGATATCAACATGCTTTATAACTTCTACTGATCTTTGCCGCAAGCAAAAGTTTTAACTTCAATACCTGCTTAAGTTGAAAAAGTAGAGAAGGGTTCTGCACAAAAAAATCCGAATCCATCTCATTGATCTCCTCAACAACCTCCTCTGTCATTCCTCTGCTAGCCAATTCCTTCAAGCCCAGCACAAGTTCATGCTTGTCCTCTTTATTCTTCATCCTATTCAGGAAGCACGATCTCGGAGAAACCTGTAATGAAAGGTGTCTACAATGTTTAATTTGAACACTACTCCTGCATCCTTTTTTCTTTTACTTATATGTTATGTGTTCTACTTTGAACCATTAAAATCAAAATACATGCCTGCTGATCTTTCAACACAGTTGTGCCGGTATTAAGATCTTCTCTGCTCCTTTCAATGGTAGGTCCAGACACAAATTCCGTGTTTTCATGTCTTCCCCGCCATCTTTTCCGTTTGTTTGTTTCACCAACTCTAAGACACTTATTTTTCTGCAGAACTTTTCCGAACTGAGGAGTTCCACTGGTACTGCAGTCTCCATAACTTGTTTCACTAGGGCAACGCTCTTCGGTATCAGTACTTAGAATGCTAGCCAAGTTGGCATTACTTTCAGGTGATCCCTCCATGATAACTTGAGTAGCAGAGGTGTCACTGCCAGAAAGTTTATTGTTTCCCTGCTCAACTTCTGCGGAACAGTTCTTTGATAATTGTCCAGACTCTGACTGATCATTGTTGATACTAAGCTGCATCCCTGGGTAATGGAAAAAAATAATACAATCCAGCCTTGAGGTACATATTAGTAAACAGAATGTAAGAATGGAAAGTAAATTTGATTAAAAACTTACCAGGAGCATCTACCATACTGAAGTTGACGAAACCCCTATACACACAATACTCATGAACAAGCTCATCAAACATGGGGTCGTCCAATCTTATCCGGCACAACTCATTCTGCAACAGAAAAGTTACAGGTACAATCTCAACATAAATACTTGTGATTTTCTACTATTTGACCTCAAAGCTGTACAATTAACAAGCTAGATCTATCTCATCAGCAGATCACAGAATATATGGAAAACAATAAGAAATAGAAAACAACTCAACAAGAATGCAAATAAGTAACGTAATCATTGCCAGTCCCATCCCCAGCTTTTTTACTGAGAACAGGCACTGGCAGCTACAAGGAAAGAACTACATAGTGATTTTCCATTTAGTGAAAATAAAATGAATTGGTGTTGAAGCAAAAAAAAAAAAAAATGATATGGCCCGATACGTTGATCAGATAACTATAACCTTTTCTTCACAATGTAATAAAATTCATTAAATGGGGGCAAAACTCAACCATTTACAAGAAGTATACAAAAAAATAGAGAACTTAGCAAATATACATGGTTTTCTAGTAATGACAACCAATCTTCTATACAAACAAAAACCTCATGGGTGCACCAAAAGGAAATAAGGGGTAAGAGGCTATTCCTCAAGTATACGAGATCCTTCTCTACTCCCATCAAAAGCAGATAACTTTAATTACAGCTTCATTTCGAGACACAGAAAAAACTCCAACATTAAGGGGCCATATTGAACACCATAAACTATGTTCTCAGCTTCACCAGTGATTACTAGCCATACATTTTGCATAAATCAATGCAACAGCAGGGAGGTGCTGAATGAGGACATCACTAGACTTCAAATTACCATCAGAAAGATGGAACCTATTGTGGAAGAAATAGTCTGATATGCGAGCTTCTATGAGAAACTAACCCAGTTTAAAGTATCGTTGAAGATTATGAAGATTTCAGCGAACAGTTACTATTGAATAGCAAATAATTCAGCATACTAACCTGAAATGCTTGATATAAGTCACCCTTGGCAAATCTCAAGCTATCAATAGCCCCTTGCCTTGTAAGCTCTACCGCATGAGCAAGAGCTTGTATGTCCACCTAATTTCATAAAATATTGATGAGACATGAAGCCTAGAAACTAAGAAAAGTTCCTAAAGTCTAGTCTCCCAAACAAAGAAGATATGGCAGTTTAAACTTCAACAAACGATGCACATTCTATTTAGTACCTAATCTTACTTCAAAGTAATCAAAAAAGTATAGAAACAATTACGCCTCAAACATAAACTACTTGTCAACTGTAATCATAATCTTTTAATACCCACCACTCTGATTGGACAAATTTTATTCCAACACCCAATAAGTTGTCTTTTTAAGGAAAATTAGGGTCTTTCTAACACCAGAGATTTTCTACATTTTCTAAGATCTCTAAACAATAAAATAAAATAACCAAACAGAATTACCACAGTTACAAACCACATTCATGTTCAATAACCAAAACCATTACATCAGAATAGTAAAAGAGTAGCTAAAATTAAACCTCATCAAATGGAGGTGCTTCGTAGGAACTATCAAGTGGTGTTGCAGGGGGGTCACGATCCTCGAGAAGTAATCTCTGTGTAAGATCTGATATAGGTGATGGAACTCCTTGACGAAAGCAAAACAACTTGTGTATGCTGCAAAATGAATGTGAAGTTAAATAAGAATAGAACGGGGACTTGGATCTCTGATGAAAGAATTATAAAATGTCTCCATTTCATAGATGTGCATCTAAGCATGTCATGCATCACCTGAAAGTTGTACTAACCTTATCAAGTACCTTAATGACATTGCAAAAAGAGGATCATAGGCACATAAATGGGCCCTTAAAACAGATGACAGCAGTCCAGCAATGTCAATCCTCCTCCTTGGAGACCACTGGAATAGTGAAGTGCAAAGACATTAGTCACTTTCACTAAAAGGAGAAATTCCGTATCTTAGATAACCCCCCAAAAGAAACTCAATAAACCACTAGGACATCTAATTGCTGCCAGATGAACATTTATGGAATTCTTAATCTCGATGCCAAGGAAATAACCTCTTACCTCACTCGCCACTGGAGAATTCTTATCTTCTTCGCCATAAACCAAGGCAAGAAGAATATGCTTAAATTCCTCATATGCTTCCTTAAGATAAAAATTTAAACATTCATTAGAATCCAAGTGTAAGGAGAACCATGTGAAGTGAAACGATTCTCACATACAGATTAAGAATACACATAGAAAATTGTTTTTGCAAATGAGACTATGAGAACTCGGATGTACTTATTTGAAAGTATTGGATTGATGAAACGGGATTCAGAGTGGTGAACCTGAGGATAGCGTGCAAGGCACTATCATCTAGCATATCCTGTATCTATGGAAAACAAGATTTATGACAAAAGAACCTAGGATGAGAAATTACATCCTTGGACCACAAAGAAACACCAGGAATGATCTGGTTAAATCAGATATTCTCTATGTGGTGCATAAACATGATTTATAATCTAGTTGAGAAACATAAACAACGACATGTAAATACATAAGTCATCTTGTATTACAAAAAAAGGGGGGGGAATGCTGACGAATCTAAGAGATGTTCACTAGTGTCAATGTTGATAAATGGAATCAAAATGAATATGCAGGGACCTACTGGATATGCATCCAATGCACAAGGTGCCAGGGACTCTCGGAGGCATCTAATGGCAGATTCTCGATCCTCTGCAGTTCCTTTCCTCAAAAGTTCAATAAACCTCTGCAGAAAAATAATGAAGAATACTTTCAAGGATCATCGATTATTTGTCCACATGAAGCATGGGAAGACAAGTTTAACTTAATTTTCCAATGAGTTTGTATGGACAGATATTAAACCTAAAAATAATGTAGGTGAAGCATATCACCTAGAAGTCTCTCTCTCTTTTTTTTTAATCACCAAGAAGTCTCATAAATCAACTGAAACTCTTAAGATTTCCCCAGAAAGTTTCTTCAGATTTTTGAAATCCAAAATATTGTTATCCAGTGATCACCACTCCATCAACTCAACAGCTGTTGTCTTAAGGTTATCACATAAAAAAGGAAAATAGTAGAGAAACACACCAAGAGACTCTTGGATTAAAGCATAATTAAAGTAGGCACTTCAATGAAGAAATACACAGTAAGGAGCATACGTCTGTGTGTGTTAAAAAGAAATATAATAACAAATGAAAAGAACAATTTATTGACAAGAGTTTGAACCCTAAATTAATGAAATATGAAGTTAAAACCTTTTTATCAAGTTCAAAAATCATTTTAATCGTCTACTGAGATGCAATATTTAGTTTTTTAAATTTTCTAATTCAGATTAATGACTAATTTTATCATGCTGAAATTCATACCTTGTGTATATAGTATTCACTTCTACAATCATCCGTAATATTATTGCTTTAACAATCAAAATATCTGTTTTTAGCTATGCTTACATATGCAAGTCAGTTTTTTTTTCTTCCGAGCTCGTCACACAGATATGCGTAAGGAGCTAGTAACTCAAAAAGCTAATCTCTTCAGAAATTGAGTCAATTAATCGAACTGGTTAAGTCGAAAAACTACGAAACCAGCACAATTTAAGCACAAAGAGAACTAATTCACTGTAATTAACAAAATCTAAGCGTTACCTGCTTCTGTAAACAGAAGAGAAGACGATGATCATCGAGAACAGAAGGCGCATGCACACGCAAGAGATCGATAGCGGCATCAATTTCACCACACTCTACTGACCGTCTGATCTGCCGGATAAGTAATCGTGATTGATATGAAGAAGACGATGATGATGACGTGGACGAAGACGGCGATGGAGACAGAGAAGGCGACGGCGAAGTGGACGGAGAAATTGAGTCTTCGATTAGGTTTTCGGATTTGACGAAATCGATAATTAGAGAGTCCAGTGCCTCCCAATTCACCGGTATAGAATCCATGGATGAAAAGTTCTCTTTTTCTTTTTTCTTTTCTTTTTGGTGTTCTAGAAATGTGGTAAGATTAAATGGAAAGGGAATTTATAGGTTTGACGATTTCAGTTTGGGCTGTTGGGCTTGGCGTTAAAAAAAGGGAAAATTTCCCAAATAGCAATAACTTTTATAATTATAGCAATAGAGTCTTAATTATAATTTTTATAGTAATAATTTTAAAATTATGAAAAATAGCAATATATATTCTGTACTTCAGTAAAAGATTGTTATAAAAATATATATACAAATAGGGTAGCCGTTCTTTATTTAACTCTAATCAGTTAGAGTTAAATAAGGAATGAAATTGTTCCTTATTTGTAGCCACTTTTTATAACTCTTTTACTTTTAACTTAACCATTAAAATACATCAACTTAATTTAAAAAACCTTTTTCATAAACAACAACTCAAAATCAAATTCAAAAATAAAAATAAAAATTGGGTGATTCCAACATCATTGGGCAACGTTTTTGAAACTGACGAAATATAAGTGAAAAAAATTCACGTTATTTACAGGTATGGATAAATAAATATTGAGATTGCTTCTTTTTTTTGTAATTGCGGAAATTTGTAGAAATGTAATAACAAGTTTGCTCAACATTCATAAAGTTCAATTTTTTGTAGCGTATTTTGAATTTTCTGGTTTAAAATTTTGTCAGCGATATTTTTTTTGATCAAATTCACAGTTTTATTTATCGTTATGTATTTATAGAGACATAAGTTACAATTCTTATATGTTAAATTTTAAATTTTAAAAGCATATTAAAAAAAAAATTGAGTGATTGGAATATCGTTGATGAACATCTGTACTTTACTAAGAACAATTGAATAAACAACACAACAAATATAGGTATGGATAAACAAACTTAATATCATATTTATTCAATTGCGAAAATTTTTGGAAACGATAAACAAACTAGATTTGATTTGTTATTTTCAAAAAATATAATTGCGAAAAAATCTGAAAATTGTATAACAAAATTGCGTAACAGTTATGGAATTCAAAAATTGAGATCATATTTTAAATTTTATCATTTTTCAAAAAAAATATTCTGAGCGATTTTTTTTCAAATTCAAAGTTATCATTATTTATGTCATTTGAAAATTGAGATATAATTATTATACGTTAATTTTGAATTTTAGTCGAGGATAACTACTATTTGAACTTATATTTGTTTCCAGATGTATGTATTTATAATATAAATATGTACTTTGTTTATATGTTCACTGGCAGTTACATATATTTTCAGTTGTATGTATTTAAAATATACATATCTAGTATGTTCATGTGTTCAGTGGCAGTTACAAATATTTTCAGCTGCATGTATTTATAATATACATATGCAACATGTTTATGTGTTCACTGGAAGTTACATATATTTCCAACAGTATGTATTATAATATACATATGCAGTATAGTTATGCGTTCACTAGCAGTTATGTATGTTTTCAGCAATATGAATTTATAATATACATATACAATATTCGTGTCTATAAACCATGTACTCTTATATGCATTTTTTTTTTCATATGCAGGCCATATAGTTCTATTGGCATATGGTGTACATGATTCTGAAAATAATGCATCTTGGACTTGGTTCTTTGAGATTCTAAAAGAAGAATGCGGTGAAAGAAATTGTTTTGAGAACGTATGATCTTCTAATTTATCCTCTACCACATAAAGATGACTGAGTAAAATCACAGAAAATATTGGAGGAGGTAGTTTTGCCCCCAAAACACAAGCGGCCCTCTGAAAGACCTCCAAAGAAGGATCATGAAAAATCCGAAAGAGATATGTTCGGAAAGAAAAACAAAAATTGTTGTAGTTCATGTGGGCTTAAAGGTCACAATAGACGTTCATATAGGAAATACAACAAATGAAAAGTTTGTTGATGTATTTAGTCAAAAAATAATTGTTGAATTTTTTCATTGAGAATTATGTTTTTCTAAATTTTGAACTTGTTATTGAACTTGTTATAGTTTTAATGTTGCATTTATTTTACCGAGCTTGATTAACTTAATTTATTTTGAATATATTTTGTAAGACATATATATATATATATACACATGCATATCATGAAAAATATATATTCATACTAGTAAAATACATATGTGTTAGTAAAACACGTCTGCATATAATAACAAGGATCCAAATGTATTTCTGAAAAAATGTATTTGCACTAGACATAAATACATATGCAAACTGAAATGAACATATGAATTATTCATAAATATGTATTTAGTCATAATTGGGATGAACATATGTATTTTTCATAACTGAAAAATACATATGCATTAGTCATAAATGCATATATATATGGTAAGATCTGTGTGTATTTAACTGGACAATTATATAGACATATGTATTGCAGAAAAATACATATTCGGACAATTATATATACATATGCATATCAGAAAAAAAAATACCTACAGACTTGTAAATTATCTATGCGTTAGAAAAAATACATATGTACACTGGAATGAACATATGTATTATTAATAAATACATATGACTCATAAATCTATATGGACTTGTGCATAACAATACAATAACTAAGTATTGTTCAAAAATATATATGCAAATCTGTAAAAAAAACATATGCATATATAAGCATAAATGGAAAATACATATGCATTAGACATAGATACATATGCAAGAACTAGATACAACAGAAGTTAATAAAGACATATTGCTAACATTTACATAAACAAACCACCAAAATATTCTATTTGAAAAGTTTAAACATCAAAAATCTAAATATATATCTAAACTGTACCATGTGTAACATTTAAATGTCAAAACGATTTAGTAAAATACATATGCGTTAGTAAAACATGTCTGGATATAAATAACAAGAATCCATACATATTTCTAAAAAATGTATTTGGATTAGACATAAATACATATGCAAATTGGAATGAACATATGTATTATTCATAAAGACAAAAATACATATATGAACATATTGTTCATAAAATGTAAGATTACAATTAAAAAAATACATATCTATACTGTAATAAATATAAATTTTACAATACCAAATACAAATACATATCTACATTGTAGCAAATACAAATCTTATCAGTACCAAATCAAATACATATATAAATACAAATCTTATCATTACAAAATACAAATACATATCTATACAGTAAAAATTACATATTATAGAAATCTCGTCGGAATATACTAATCCACCGCTATCACATCATCGGAAAACCCATAAAAACTGGCTAAGACCGGATCTGCAAAATCAGTGAATCATCGAATAAAATTCAACCCCTGTGATTGATTTCGGCTAATGCTCGTTGGTAAAACGCCATTACTGTCGCTGTTGATCACCGTCACGGTGCAATTCACCGGATAGACCCTCCCTCCGTTGAAAATTCACCAAAAAATGCCTTGCAAGAAACAAGCATATACCATGTCCCTAGTCTCCAAACATGACAACAAAGAGGAATGGGAAAGTTACTACTGTGAAAACACCAGGATTTACTTCCTGATATTTTGCAATCCTATAATGAACCACAGATTAGAGAATCTCGAAGGAAGTGTAGATACAAGTTACAACAGTACTCCCGTCAAAATAGTAAAAAAGCAAAATATTTTCCAGCAAGAGACCACTTGAAAACAACTTTCACTGATGGTCACGGTAATAAAGATGAGGAAATCATGTTAATAGAACAAGAAATGTTGAAAGATGGATTTCATAGCCTATGAGGCTATCTCATTGATAAGCAGTCTGAGGAACCCAGTTAAACTCACAATAATCTATGTGTTTATCAAAAATATGTTAAATCGGCGAGTCCAATCGAAGCCACCAACCTATCCATCGCCGAGAGCGGCATTCCTTGGCTGGAAAAACACCAAAAAAAAAAAAAAAGGAAAGCAATACGAAAAAAATAAAAAGAAATATAAATTATGTGAAAAGATGAGATGCAAATATTATGGAGCATACTGTTTATCAAAAGATTGAGAGATAAAAGCAGAAATTGAAAAAAATAAATAGAAGATGCGGTTAATTAGAGAGAGAGAAGTGACTATTGCGTGAAAAAAGGGAAAAGGCAAACTGATGGACAAATACACGCTTCTCTCTAAAAAGAGGATAAAGTATTGCTACTTTTGCTATAAGTTGTAATTTTGGAATAGTATTACTATTTATTGTAATTATAGTCTTTCGTTATGCTAGTTTCTATTATTTTTCCTTAAAAATACCAAACCAATAAGTGAAGCCCGTCAAACGCTGGTAAAGTCCTGTCTTCATATTTTATATACTATATATTAAAAAAATAAAAATCTTAGAAATATAGGTCCGCTTAATAAATTTTGCTCATGAGATAAGCGTTCATGAAATTTCAAATCAATGAACTGTACAATTAACCAAAAGGGCAAAAGTTGAACTTAAATATGTTGTCTATAAGGTAGATGTTCTAACTTTTGTAGATAAGGACATTTTAAAACAGTGAACCTCATCAACTAACAAGAAGTTATATGTTGCCTATAAGTCAAATTCTGAAAAGGATTAAATGAACCTGGAGGACCACCCTAGATATCCAAAACGAGATGGGGATTTAAAGTCGAACAAACTTTATTTCTATGGCACAAACCAAAAATATTACAACACCAAAACAATCGATATGAGAATTGTGTTTTTTCGTGTGTATGGTCAACATAAGAGCATTGTGGTTACCAATATAGAATTGTCCTTTACATAGAATGATGTTGCAGGACCAGCACTAGCACTGTGTTAGAATCTCAGCACCATCTTCAGTTATCAAAATGGTGTGCTCAAACTGTGCCGATAGACTACCATCTTCTGTAACAACTGTCCAATCGTCATCCCATATTACTCCATTTATGCTACCAATTGTCAGCATCGGCTCTGTACAGCACAGTCAAAAGTAACATTCAACACAGTAAAATCGTGCATGCAGAGTTGGAGTAATAATTTTAAGCTTCAAAAAGTAACAGATGCATCAAGTACGACAAAACTAGAGCTTGTCATAACATAAAGCATTGTGAAACCTCAGTTCTTAGCTAATCACAGAATACACAGCAAACAGACACGATGCAGTAGCTACCAGCTTCTGGTTAGTATCTATGAACAGTGTGTTCGAGCAGACATTTATTTGACATGGAAAAATTATTATGCAGCTATATCGCAGTAAGTCTCTTCAACGTTGTGGAAAATGAATCAGGAACTGTACATTACCAATAGTGAATGTCTGATTGAGCACCATTCGTCCATGATCATTGTTCCCTGAGAGCGAACAAATATAGCAATATGAATATTAATATGAACAGAATTACTGGGTATAGGAGGACAAGAATAAAATTAAATGCAAGCGAAAATGTAACTGTCTTCAAGTAGATTATTTCACAGAGACAACACTCTTAGAACTATGATCTCAATTCTCGTTTTGGAGAAAATCTCCTTAGAGTAAGATTTTCTCATTATTATGTAGTACTACACAACTGCTCAAGAGGATGGAAGTTGGCAAATGTGAATGAAACATTTTGTCAATTGATACAGATCAAACCAAGACCATGAAGTAACTTATTTCCGAATTTCAGACAATATGATAGTAGATTGATTCAGTTGTCAAAAGAGATTCAATATTTATGTTAGACACATAGCTTAAATATAACTATATAAGTATTTGGGTGCAATACAAACAAATTTTGAAGTGTGCTCTACTTTTAATCCCTGACACAACAGCAGTGTATTATTAAATCTCAAGAAAATATTAGTTTGAGGTGTCGTCGCAGCAGTTAGCATGCTGAATATGCACATCGACGTTGGAGGGAACAGGTGGAAAACTCAGCAAGAAGATAGTTTTTTTCTCATGCAAGCATTATGATTAGCAGACAGCATAAGATATGCAGCAAACAAATTAAATCCTATTGGCTCAGTATTGGTCATATTTCTTCCCATAGAAAGAGCAGTAAGGGGGTTAGTCGTCAAAATGTGGAAGTTACTGTAATGCAGAATGACTGGATCACTGTGGAAAGCACGTCCCACTCCATGACCAACAAACTGCTGCACAACCCCATAGCGATGTTTATCTGCAAGGTCACTACAAATAGAACATTAACGTCAACAAAATCTCCTATGCTAAACAAGCATATATTGATATACATATAGTAATTTACACGAAATATCAGAAATGCACGTGTCTTGTTCCTCAAATCAATTTGCCAAACTATGCCAGCTATGAACCTATGACATTAATTTTTCATGACAAATTCACCTTCATGCCAAGACAAATCCTTCTAATATTTAGCAGAACGCACAAGAACAAAAAAGATAAGAGGATCCAGGTAAATGTCTTACTGTATAGTCTTCCCAATTTTATTAAATTCCACTCCTGGTGCACATATTGATATAGCCTTGTCCAAGCATTCTTTAGTCACCTGATGCATCAAATAAAAATCAACAGGTGAGATTGCAGATGCATCTATACAACAATATAAGGGAAAAAGTTTTTTTTCTGGTTGATCAGTGCATAGTATAGTGCAGTATCAGTAATGAGGTCTTCCTTTTCCTCTAAATTGTAATTTATGCAGTTAAATATGAATTCGGAGCATGTTAAAAGAACATGTATCACACCATTGCCATTACCTTGATTTAAAAAAAAATAAAAATAAAAGAGCACGTATCACCTTCAATTACAAAAGAAAGACACTCTGTATCCCAATATACATGAAAGGATTTGTCATTGTTAATCTAAAATTTTTGACACACTTCTGTAATTAACAATATCCTGTACAACTTTCACTTTCTGCCAAGTATATAAATTCAAATGAAGATGTGGTCTTTTCTCAAACGCACTTCGACTATTACTTAAATATATTCTTCCACTTTTACCATTAAAATAATAATAATAAGCAAGTCTCATTAGCTTATTCAACAGCATGCCCTGTCAAACTTGTCAAATAAGGCGGGTTGACCGCAGGGGTGACAAAGATAAGGGGCAATATTTCATGTTCTAGAACCATAGATCCAGAAACTCAACATATGCTTCTGTAGCTTAATTAAGGACAAGTATGGGGTCAGATATGATCAAAAACAAAATGACTCATTAGAAATGTAGACACTGAAGAGATTATGCATTTGTTACTAATAATGTGATTTCACAATATATGGAGTCAACCAAATAAGAACCAAAAAATTTCTTATACAGCTGCGAGAAGCTTATCAGATTCATCAATGAAAAAAAAAAGTCGAATTTCCAAATTTCAGAGCCATAAAAGGAATATTCTCTTTGCTTTTAATGATGAACTCAAATGTTGAGTACATACAAAAAGAAAAGGTACTAATATCCCTATACCATCAAAAAGACATACCTGCACCAAGTTTTTGGCTTCCTCATCAACATTTCCTGCAAAAAACATCGCTGATGTGTCACCATGGTAACCCTGCATAACCAATCAAGCCAAGCAGAGAAACAAAGAGAAAATTGAGTTTCAGGAGTCATAGACTGCATTATTAAACCATGTACGATTAATTAAATATCAGGTGAGACACAGAAGACGAGACCAAGAAGACAGTGCATCATGAAAAGCTCATGCTCTATACAATGAGATGTCATCAATGTCCTAAATGAAACAAAGCTGGCTTTTTTAACAGAATAGGAGTAGGAATAGGAATAACATATAGAATCCTACTTGGAAAAAGATTGTAATGTAGTGTCCTATTTGGAAAAGGATTAGAATGTAGTGTCTATAAATAGGGTCTCAGTGTAATAATGTAGTTACAACAATTCAATAATATTTTTTACCTATATTTCTCATAACAAGTACCAATAGTTACAAATCTAGTAATTAAATCTAAATCAGCAGATAGGAAAACCAACACTAGAAGATTACATCAAAGATGACATTAGTGATGCAAAATACCCTGATTCTCAAGAATAAGGATGAGGACATCTTGAAGAAACATGAGGAACCAAAAAATTACATCATCATATTTATAAGCTACAAGAAGGCGTCTCATCCCATTTTCTTTCTATTGGTTTAAACAGAAAGTCGAAGCAATTAAGAGACACATGATGGTACTAATTAACTACAACAAACAACTTACATTAAGATAAACGGTGACATCAATATTGACAATATCCCCATCCTGAATCATTAAATATCACAGAGCATAAGAATGTTAGCCTGTCGCAACGTTAAATTCTTGGTTATAAAGGAAATCACTATTCAGTAGAACAAACCTCAAGTGGACGTGAATCTGGGATTCCGTGGCAAATGCACTCGTTAACTGATGTGCATACGCTCTTTGGAAATCCACCATAACCAAGAGGTGATGGATATGCTCCATTGTCAATGATCATTTGGTGAACGGCTTGGTCAATTTCGTCTGTCGTGATGCCTGGCTGCCAGAAGAAATAGCAACGTAGATTTAAAATGAAGCATACTTCAGACAACCTGTGAAACTACTGTGATTGTTGATCTTCTTGCACCTATTTAAAGACAATATCAGTCGGATTCAGTGGTGACTACTACAACATGTCAATAATACGCCTCAAACCCAAGCTAGGTGGAGTTAGTTGGCTACATAAATCCTCACTATCCATTTGTTCCATTTAGACATGTTACATTCCAAAATTCAATAATTGGGAGTTATCTGAAAGACTGACACTAGACATTCTTTACATGTTCCATTCATGTACAAAAAGAAAGAAAAAAGGGAAACATTTACTCCCTCATATTCTAACAACATATCCAGTGTGATTCCACAAAGTAGGGTTCGGGAGGGTAGAATGTACGCAAGTCCTACCACTATCTTACAGGTAGAGAGGTTGTTTCCAATAGACCCTCCCCCATATTCCAATTTTATAAGTGGTATTTGTGTGCATGGATTTTAATAAGTTAATTTGACATACATCAAATATTAGTGAAAGTTGAAGAAAAAAATTAAAGCAATGGCTAAAAAGTTACTTAATAGGGAAGATATCACATCAATGTTTCAAAACTTGATTAGTTTAATAAATTTGTGAAAGTAATATAAAAATGAAATGGTACTAAGCATTTTTGTAATATCCAAAAATATGAAGCATTCCTACAAATGGAACGAAAAGGACTGGTAAAAGCAGATTGTAACCTGTGGTGAAATCAAGAAAAGGGGCATTCAGAAGAAAACTAGAATGTCATAGTTGATATTTGAACTTTTGACCAAAAACGACTTTTGAACCCCCTTACCAATACACTAGAATTTTCCCTTATATCAAGGGGGTTCAACAATTTATACAAAAAAGAAATATTTCCACCCTACTTGTGCAATGTAATATCTCGACGAGGGGGGTTAATTGAACCCCTACCCTCTTACTAGCTACACCCTTGGTTGTAACGTGACTCCAAAGGAAGACCTAGAAGGAGCAAAAACACCAGGTAGATGTCTAATTTAATAAAGTCAATATCCAAACTTAGACGCAAGTAGATGATCATAGTAAAGACAGGAAATAGAGACTGTGGCTAATCGAAGTCAGTCACTGAAAGCCTTAACTGGGGCAAACACAACAACAACAACAACAACAAGCCAGTGTATTCCCACACAGTGGGGTCTGAGGAGGGTAAAATGTACGCAGTCCATACCGCTACCTCCGAAGAAGTAGAGAAACTGGGGCAAACACAAATTTTGATTTTTAACCTAAATGAAGCTTATAGGCGCAAGGAATTCCACATCGAGACTGAGTAGAAGGTACTCCATATATCACCTTGACTAATGTCCCAACATACTGAAGAACCTGAGCAGCAAGCCTTCCCGAAGCTCTCATCTTTTCTGTCCCCTTTCTATCATGCACTTCTGGGCCACTACCAATCCCAGGTGGCTTCCTAGACTTCACATAAGGAGGTCTTTGTATTTGTTCTGGAACTGGTCGGGGAGGAGAAATTTGACCTGGTCTTAAACGTTTGCGATTGGTGTTTGGAAGTTCATCTACATTTCTGCCAAATTTAGTTCAAAATTAGCATCCAAGGCATGCAGCAAACAAGCAGAAGCAGGAACATTACAGGAACTTTCAATTTGTTCAACCTTGTTCTCACATGATGGAAGATCAAATTCAAATTGTCCATAGTAACTTTTCATATTTCATCCGCCATTAATCCAAATCAATTAAGTATATGAATTACCCAAATGAGCAAAGCATAAGCAAGTCTCTTGTATGTCCCAGGGGACCTTCACGTAACCCTACAGAGATAGACAACACTATTCCCAGTACCAGAATCGTCTCATATCAGACAAGACAACTCAGAAATGAACCTACAATAAATGTGGTATTCATGTAATGCAGATCTTAAAAACCTAATAAGACTGTCTAAAATGTTTTAGAAACCATACAAATTAAGAGCTTAACTGTCTTTCCGATAAACAAAAGAGAATTCTTTCATTTGCACCAAGACAATGCCGAAAGTTAATTAAGTCACAAGTATCAAGCGTGATCTTTAAACAAACCTACACACCTATGAGGCTGTCCAAGACATTAAAATTGATAAATGAATTTATTGACTTCATCTCTACTATTAGGCCTACATATATTTGAGTAAAACCCTGCCCCAAAACACATGGCAACTCGACTTAAGATGTCAAATTTCGCACAGGGGAAGAAAATGCATGTTGCTCTCCGAACATGTTTCTTTTTGGTAGGATTATATGATAGAGCAGCATAATCTAGCATCACTGTGAGGCAAGGAATCCTTCAACTACTCCTCACCCTTTTGCCTCATGAAAGACCTAAAATGATATTTGAAGGTAAAAATGTTAATAGGGATATCAGGTGTCATTGACTCAAAATGGGCCTCTTTGCATTCCAACACGATAGCGGAGAAAAGCACAAAACAAGTACGCGGTTCAAGATATAGGACCAAAAGGGGAAGGAGGCCAAAAGGATGGGTAGAAGAAGCGAAGGAAGCCAATAATGCGAGGTAGAAGGCATACATTATTGGGTGCAAGGTAAGGTGAACTAGATAATTCGCTAATTTCCCTTTTTCTCAATGTTGATCCAAGACAAGTTCTAACTGCTTTCAGCCATGCCCTTGTAATGCTTTTCAAGTTGGCCACAGATGTAGCTAGGATCAAAGGGTTTATACTTATTTTCAGAACTTTACAATTCAATAGATGAACTCTAACAGAGCTGATTGAACCAAAACCTAAATATCAAGATTGGAAGCATGACAAACTTCATTTAGCCAAGATCCAGTAATGGTGTATACTAATCCCTCGTTCTCAAACCAAGTATGACATTGTCAATTTGAGGAATCTCCTAGCATTATACTACCAAGAACCAGGCGGAGAAAAAGGCGACATAAACAAAAACAGTTAGGAATTGAGGATGCAAACATGATAAATTTTTTTAATTACTTTTTTGGGCAGCTTTCATGCACCTTGACTAAATTCACCGAATACCTGCCCCCTCCCACCAACCAGCAGCAAGAACCAGGTAGATGCAAATATACTATTAACAGCAGAAAGGACAATATTTTAGACCAACGGTAACCAGCATGCTGAAAGACAATATAATCTTGAAGGTAAAATAACAAATACCTTCTGTTGAATAACAAATCCGTTAATCCACCAAATGTTCTTGAGCATTGCATAGACACTTGTTTATTCCCTGAGTAACCATGAACATTAAAAGTCAAAATGAGTACTTACATAGAATAAAAGATTCAATTTCTATTGAAATATAGATACAACTTTGTCCTCCTTAGCGCCATTATGAATAGCGTGATAAAATCTTGAGAGCAGAAGGCACAAAATTAGGGGTAAATTAGAAAACTTGAGTATGAAGCAAAGCAGTAAAAAAAAAAGGGGGGGAGACTAGCTGAACATCATGATAGAATGTTGAAGAGCACAAAGGCAAAATCTTGAGAAGAAAATAGCAGTTAAGAAAGAGGGACCTGGTTTGCAATGGAAGAGTGGGTGAATGAAACGGCAGTCGCCAAGAAATGTAGAGATGAAGCGGGGTTGAACACAGTAAACTCCTCCTACCATTCTTTCTTTTCTCTTCTGCTCTTTATCTGCTTCGCCAATAACAGCAATTTTTATTAGTAGTATTAGTATTTCCCTTTACTGCCTAAGATTCCCGATTCACTCTTTCTAGTTTTTCCTACCACAACTACGGAGTACTATCTTTTACCCATCCCATTTGAACACGAATTTCGGAAGCATATTTTGAATGCTTTTGCCAAAATGGGTTTCACTTTCAGCATAAAATCCGTTTAAATTTTGACAAGTTTTGAAAAGTAAAAGTTCTATGTTAGAATTAGTTTGATTCTTATACTCCGAATTGAAATAGTAGTTTTATTATTTACATTGAATCTTTATATTGCATTTATTTGTTTTTATATAGAGTGAGAATGTTACTTCATTTTTTTCTTTTTATAGAAAGCCAACAGGATTTTATTGGAGTTTTGTTTTTGGGTGGGTGTTGGATTATTTTTTATTTTTTTGGTTTTCCAAGGCCGACAGTCGTGAGATTAATTCTTCGTTTCTACGATCAGCGCACTAAGCGGTAGAAAACTGATCACAGAGTTTTTTTCGTTCACCAGAGGTGGGGATCGAATCCCCAACCTCTTTCTTAAGGGGTGTTGGATTATCTTTAAGTGATAAGAGTTTGTTTTTAATTTTTAGTTCCTCGCTCGATGTCTAATATCTGCATTGGAGTTGGACTAAATTCGTATTAATTTGCACAAAAAAATCTCACATTGAGGAGGGGTAAAGCACTACCTAATAAAAGCGACTTTGTGTTCAGGAGCACTCAAACATGAGACCTCCGGTAAGAGTTGATAATTCCAAGTGGATTGAGGGAGAAAATAACGCTCATTTGAACTATAAATAAAAGGGGGGAAGAAATAATTAAAGCTCAATATCTTTGGACCATTTAATTTATATAAAATATATACAGAATGTATACATAGTATATACGTTGTATACTAAATATACATATATTGTATATATCTATACATAATATATACAATCGAAGTGTAATAGATAGATAGTGTGTGCTTCAGTCATATTGGTAAATCAAATGGTCGAAGGGCATAATTTCCCTAAATAAAATGTCAAGTCATTTTAAATTGGCTAAATTTATAGTATTAAGTTTTGAAAGAATGCTTGATGAAATGGTATACATAAATATAAGTGATATTCTTGTTACAAACTATAAAAAGAAGGCTTTAAAGCCCTCTTTGCAATATCAGTGGACCAGCCCAATAACCTGATATGGTGGGCTGAAAATCTATCTTCGGCCCGTGACATGATGTAATCCAGAAAATTACATGTCATATATCCAAATATGGCTGACTTTAGATATTTGGCCCCAAATAAGAATGTCTTTGAAGAATAGTCTTCCTTACTTTTTAATATACTAAAAGTACCATTTTGCCCCTCTACACCTCAAATATATTTTTAATCTTTCCATACTCATTTATCTCTCAAATTTTATTTTTTATTATTTTCACTTTTAAATTTTTCCTTTATTTTTATTATTCTACTTTTTTCACTTTTTTTTTCCTTTAAATTTATTATTGTAATTTTTATTATTTTCAATTTTTATTTTTTCTTTAACTTTATTTTCATGTTTAATTTATTTGTCTCAACCTTTGTTTTTTTTTTCTCTTTTTCTTTTTTCTCAACCATTATCTATTTCTTCATTTTTTCCTTTTTTAAATTTATTTGTCTTTAACCTTTATTTAGAGTTTTTATTATTTCTCTTTTTTTTTCTCAGAATTTTCCTCAAATATTCATTCTCGTTCATCTTTTCCCCTAGTTTCTCAAATGCCCTTTCTCTTGCTCCTCTTTCTCTTCATCCGATTTCTCTCAAATTTTCAAATTGGATTAACAGAAAAAAATGAATGTTGCTTTTGATGAAGAAATAGAGCGTCTCTCAGTGGATATTGCTTTCAATTCTTCGGGACTTTTGCCTTCACACTTAATTGACATCATTGTTGATGTAAGTTTCTACTAAATTCACTTTATCATTTACATGTAATTTATCTTGATTTTTTTTTTTTGTGTGTGTTATTTTTGAATTGGGTGTTTGAATCTCTTTTTGTTGTTTACGTTTAAGGTTTTAGCTCATAATACAAAATTGTTGTATTTTTGGGAATTATGTTTAGGGATTTGTCAGCTTGGTGTTTGTATAGTTAAGAAGATTTAATTTTGTTAGTTGTGTGTTACTAAGTGAATTTTGAATAACCCTACATTCTTGATTTCATGGAAATAATAAATCTTGATTGAAATTAAAAGTTTTATGTTACTAGAAAATCTTAGTAGCTCGGTTGATTGACTATTTGAACTTTCTGCTATTGGGAAATCTCAGTAGCTTAGTTGGTTTACCTGAACTTTGTGCTAGGAGGAAACCTTAGCAGCTCAGTTGGTTGGATGGCGAAACTTTCACCTTGTTGGTGAGGGTTCGATTTTTCATCTTGTAATATCCTATCTCCAATTGATCCAAAAAAGTTTTATGCTACTAGATTTGAAATCTTTGATAATTTCTACTAGTACTATGTAATTTCTATTGTGTCAAGTTGGAGGTCTTGTAATAAGCCTTTGCAATGTGGATATCATTATTTTGCCTCTTAGATGATGGTTCGATTTCTTTTGATAAAATGCACATTTTTGTTTCGATTTTCGCACTTGTGGGATTACACTGAATTTTTTGTTGTTGTTGAAATGCAGATTGTTGTTTTGGTTTGTTATCCCATCGCAGTTGCTTTCGGTAGTTCAGTTTTTAGTTAAAGACTTTATGAATTTCTATTAAAGTCAATCATTTGATAGAAAAGACTTAATCGTTTCTACTTATTTAATCCTATGCATAAGTAGTACATGTAATTATACGGCATATTTAGTGCTCCTACTAGTTTTATACATAGTAATCACGACATTAACAACAGGAGTACTATTCTTATTCAATCAAGCACTATTAAGTACTATTCTTATTCTAACACAACCTATTCGTTAAATATAAAAAATTAAACCGTCAATAAAAGATAATGTCAACATTACTAGTGCACCCTACTAAACGACTCATGAGTGTATAATTTTTAAAGGAAAACTTGAATAGGGGATCTTAGACAAAGAAAAAGAATAATCTTGTAGCTCATGAAGCCAAACTCAAGAAATAACCTTTCCCATTCTTTCTCAGTTCTCTGCACTCCACCCCACCCCTGGCAAGAAGCACTGTCATCAGTACATTAAAAAGGAGCTTCACTTCAGTCATGTCTGCTTCATCTTCATCTCTATTCAATACCATGTCAATGATAAGGACCTTCCCTTTTCTTCCTTCATCGTTATATGTGCTAGCTTCTCTGCATCTTTATAGTATCTTCACACAATCTTCGTCGCTCCAATTATGCATAACTACCTGCAAAAAATCATATTTTCTCAAACATCATAATCAGTGACCTGTAGCCACTAATATACAAACTAGAAATACTCAGCGCTGCAAGAGTTCATTAGAAAATTACACTATATATACAAGATCAAAATCGTATTTTATTTCTATATAGTAGATGTTGAATCGCGTTAACTTTTTCATGTGTTTACTTTTTCTATTTTGAATACATTTAGCATGAAGCAAAATAGAACTTTCAAGGACATGTTAAGAATAAAACTTTACTGCATACCTTAAGCAAAATAGCATCAGTATGGGGAATAAACTGAAACATATCCCCTCATACAAAGCTTAAATTTTCAGTTTGTGGCATGTTTGCAACAACATGTGGAAGATCAAGAACGGTGCATTTCATGTGGAATAGAGGTTGTTGTTGTATTTATTTTCAAAGTCTTGTTGTTTGCATAACGACCTTCCCATGTACATTAGTATTTGATCAAGAACACCATCGTTGTTTGGTTTCTAAATAATTGTACTTCTGGAGAGTGCTGTTGATGAGTTCTGAGGACTCTCGACTCTCAAGAGCCTTATGGTAATTCTTCTTATTGAACACACGGCACACCACCCACCCTTCTTCTTGGTTAATTGATTCCGATGCCTGGATATTAATGAAACAATACAAGTCATCAGTAAACTATAATATAAGGCCGTCTTACTTATGTATGTACTGTAGCAAGCAGGTTACTGCCTTAGTTTCAAAGATGAAAAAGACGTACCGTGCAAAATTTGTTTACACAATCAGGACATTCTTTCTATACACATACATTATCGTAACATGGTATGAATGCTTATATTAATGTTGAGGGAGGGTGCTTACATGGTATGGGTGCTTACATTCTTTCTATATCATGTGCTTACATTAATGTTGAGGGCTCAAACCAAACAATCAGACACCGACTTCACTTACCATACAATGCCTAAAATGGGGCCATCTGAATAGTCAAAAGAAAGTTGTTATTATGCCCAAAATCCACCAAGGCTAAAAATTTATCCCCCTAACCTCCAAAATTCAAGACATAAGCACAAACCATATCCTTCAAAACTTTAAAAGTTTGCTCTGACTGCCTATCAATCTGAGGATAAAAGTCAGTTCTAAAGTCAACTTAGGTACCCAACTCCTCCTAAAATGTCATCTAGAAGCTAGAAGTAAACTGAGAACCTCCATCTAAAATAACAGACGTGGGCACTCTGTGCAGATGAACCACCTCTCGAATATAGATATGTGTCAATCTCTCTACAGTGTAAGAAATTTAAATATGGAAAAATAGGTAGATTTGGTGAATTGATCCATGATGATTCAATAGATATCAAAACCATGAGAATTTATTATTTTACTGTTATATCATAATTCAATGTTGAGTTTGTAACTTACTTTAGTAATTTTTTTTAATTTTTTTTTGCAATTTTCATGCAGAGAGTGACATCTTCTATTAAGACTCATCTTGATACTTCTTTAGATGGGATTATGAGCCGTATTACGGTAATTTTCACATTAGATTTTTTACTCAATAGAAACAACATTATTATATCAATAATTGTGTTGATTGTGTTGTTGACATTATTAATTTTTTTTATATAGTCTCTAGAATCCAAGTGTGATTCTATTATGGAGCTTATTCAGGGATTACATAAACCATGTGATGGGCGAGGAGTGGGTATTGTGAATTTTAAGGGGGTGAATGAAATGCAGGAACAAGATGTGCCTATTCTTGAAAATGAAGTCAAGTTTGAAACTGGTTCCCAAATTTGTGCCAAACTTCAAAGCGGAGAAATTAATCTTTCAACACCTCCTGATGACTTTCTTTCTAGGAAAAGAAAGCGGTGTGAAGTATCAGATGAAGATTATGGTCCTAGTTTTACTCTAATAACTCCAACGCCACCCGATGTGTCTGATCATATTTCTATAAAAGAAGAATTTTGTACGGCTGAAGACGTGGAAAATTCTTAAGAGGATTTAAGTTTGTCTTTTATTTTTTTATGATGTTTAAAGATAGTCACTCAAGTTGTAATTGACGGTGTTTACTTTCAACTAATTTTCCACGGTTTTTGCTTATCCTTTTGTAAATTGTTGCATTATTTTTTCTTGTTTTATTTTTCTTATTAGTTTACTACTTGCTCTTTCAACTTTTTAATATCAAATTTTGGATCTTGATCTTTTTTACTTGTGAGTTTATTTTTATCAAGTTATATAAAGGTCATTATATTCTCTTTTTTGAGTTATCAACTTATGTTAGAGTATCTCATAAGTTAGACATAGTGAAATGGTGTAAATTGTTTCACATACATTAACTTTTTGAAAAATTTTGTAAGATACATTTTGCCTCTAAGAAAAGAACTACATAAAATTCAACTAGTTAGACTTAGTAAAATAGTATAATTGTTGCCCTTGAAATATTCGTTAATTTTCTTAAAGAACTTGACCTATGTTTTGTCTATAAGCTAAGGTAACCATTACTATATGGTATGTCTATGGGTCTCAACTTGTTCCTTTAAAACTCCTTAGCGAACTCTTTTCGACATGATTCATAGAGTATCTCATAAATTAGACATTGTAAAATTATGTAAATTATTGTCCATGAGGAATACGTTAATTTTTAAAAAGTCAACTCTTGCCTATGGGGCACAACTTGTTATTTTGTGATTTAAAAGTCTTGCCTCTAGGGCAAGAGTTATAGATCATTTGCCAAAGTATTACAGACTTAAGGCAAAGCCAAATCTTGCCCATGGGGCACAACTTGTTCTTTTGTGATTTAAAAGTTTTGCCTCTAGGGTAAGAGTTATAGATCATTTGTCAAATCATTACAGACTTAAGGCAAAGTCAACTCTTGTCCATGGGACACAACTTGTTCTTTTGTGATTTAAAAGTCTTGCCTCTAGGGCAAGAGTTATAGATCATTTATCAAATCATTACAGACTTAGGACAAAGTCAACTCTTGCCCATGGGGCACAACTTATTCTTTTGTGATTTAAAAGTCTTGCCTATAGGTAAAGAGTCATAGATCATCTATCAAATCATTACAGACTTAAGGCAAAGTCAACTCTTGGCCATGGGGCACAACTTTTTCTTTTGTATTTGAAAGTCTTGCCTCTAGAGCAAGAGTTGTAGATCATCTGCCAAATCATTACAGACTTAATATAAAGTCAAATCTTGTCCATGGGGCACAACTTATTCTTTTGTGATTTGAAAGTCTTGCCTCTACGACAAGAGTTATAGATCATCTGCCAAATCATTACAGACTTAAGGCAAAGTTAACTCTTGCCCATGGGGCACAACTTGGTCTTTTATGATTTAAAAGTCTTGCCTCTAGGGCAAGAGTTATAGATTATCTGCCAAATCATTTGTCAAATCATTACAGACTTAAGGCAAAATTAACTCTTGCCCATGAGGCTCAACTTGTTCTTTTTGTCCTCCAGGGCAAAGTCAACTCTTGTCCATGAGGCACAACTTGTTCTTTTGTGATTTGAAAGTCTTGCCTCTGGAGCAAGAGTTGTAGATCATCTGTCAAATCATTACAGACTTAATTAAGGAAAAGTCAACTCTTGCCCATGGGACACAACTTATTATTTTGTAATTTAAAAGTCTTACCTCTAGGGAAAGAGTTATAGATCATTTGCGAAATCATTACAGACTTAAGTCAAAGTCAACTCTTGCCCATGGGGCACAACTTGTTCTTTTGTGATTTAAAAGTTTTGCTTCTAGGGTAAGAGTTTTAGATCATTTATTAAATCATTACAGACTTAAGGCAAAGTCAACTCTCGCCCATGGGGCACAACTTGTTCTTTTGTGATTTAAAAGTCTTGCCTTAAGGGCAAGAGTTATAGATCATTTGTCAAATCATTACAGACTTAGGGCAAAGTCAACTCTTGCCTATGGGGCACACCTTGTTCTTTTGTGATTTAAAAGTCTTGCTTCTAGGGCAAGATTCATAGATCATCTACCAAATCATTACAGACTTAAGGCAAAGTCAACTCTTGTCCATGGGGCACAACTTCTTCTTTTGTGATTTGAAAGTCTTGCCTCTAGAGCAAGAGTTATAGATCATCTGCCAAATCATTATAGACTTAAGACAAAGTCAACTCTTGCCAATGGAGCATAACTTATTCTTTTGTGATTTGAAAGTCTTGCCTCTAGGACAAGAGTTATAGATCATCTGCCAAATCATTACAGACTTAAGGCAAAGTTAACTCTTGCCCATGGGGCACAGCTTGTTCTTTTGTGATTTCTCAACTTGTTCTTTTGTCCTCTAGGGCAAAGTCAACTCTTGCCCATAAGGCACAACTTGTTCTTTTGTGATTTGAAAGTCTTGCCTCTAGAGCAAGAGTTATAGATCATCTGTCAAATCATTACAGACTTAATTAAGGAAAAGTCAACTCTTGCCCATAGGGCACAACTTTTATTTGGGTGGACTCTGTGTTAGACATTATAAAACTAGACATCGTAAGTTAGACATTATTAAATTATGTCGATACAAACTAATAATGTCTACTCTTACCCGCGTGGCATAACTTATTTTGTTGGGTCTAAGTTTTCCTCTTGCAGAACATTAGCTAATTTAATATAGATTAATAGTGTTAACATTTGCCAATGAGGCACAATTTACGATACATTATTTTATTAAAAATCAATTATTTTTTAAAAGCCATAATTTCTTTGCACCAAGTTTAAGTGAAAAATACATTTTTGTACTAAAAAAATGAAAAATATATTTACTCTATGCATAAAGCTAAAAGCAAGAAAAATTTCATCTCAAAGCTCGAAAACGTCGGATTAATATAGTACATTTTGTACCAAAAATAAAGTTAGAAATATATTTACCCATTGCAAAGCTTGAGCTTTGAATTTACGACAAATTTCATAAAGCTACAAAAAAATTTCATTTCAAAGCTCGAGCTTCGGATTTACGATAAAGTTCTTAAAGCTACAAAAAAATTCATCTCAAAGCTTGAGCTTCGGATTTACGACACATTTCACAAAATTACAAAAAGAATTCATCTTAAAACTTGAGCTTCGGATTTACGACACATTTCATAAAGCTACAAAATATTTTTATTTGGGGTTAAAATTTGAAAACCAAGCTGATTTGGGTCTATTTTTGAGATTCTCCCTTCACTGTCTTCGTTCATTAGAAAGTTAATTAAATTCGGTGGTTCAGTTCATACTTCAAAACAACTACTTGGAGTCAACTTCTGCTCATGCTTTGCAAGCTTATCAGCTATACTGTTGTATCTCCTAGATTCATGCAACATCATTGGGCTTCCCAGACTGAGAAGATGATCCCTAGAAGAGAGGGTTAAGTTATTGTTAGTTTGTGTGAGTGAATCCAAAGAGTTGATTACCTCTAGGAAATTCGTGTCAATTTCTATATAAGAGACCTACATATTAGTAGCAATAATAAGGCCAAAGAATAGACTAGTGCGTTCGGCTTCTAGAGGTGAATGGACATTAATTCTAGCACTCTAACCATTCACCCAAGATCCAAGTGAGTCACGAAAGATCCCCATCACCCTCCAACCTTAGTTAAATGATTATATGAACCATCAAAATTTAGTTTTAGGCCTTTATCAGGGGGTTTTCAAGTTATGTGAGGTTTTGGGCCTACATGAGGAGGATTCGTAGCCAGGAAGATGAATTCCGCAACTAGTGCAAATGGGGTGGAAAGAGGGATATTAATTTTTGAGTTATTGTAAAGATTGTTGTTTCTAATGAGCCATATATTCCAAATATAAAAGGAAAAGACGTCTTTCCAGGCTATTAATTATTTACTGGAGGTGCATGGATTTTACTACAAATTCGTAACCAGTCTGTGCGGTCAGAGGTCGCGATTGACTGGATATGTGGGAGGTGATTCCAGAACTTTTAAATATTGGTACATTGAAGAAAGATATGTTGCATGGTTTCAGGCGTATTGCATAAAGCTCAGTTAGACCAGACGTATTTCAGACTGGCCAATACTTAACATAAAAAATGTTGTGAAACATACCAACAAGCAAGTATCTCTGGCACATTCAACATTAATCAACACTGCCCCATTATTTCATTGTAGCACTAATTCAAACAATCTTATAGAACTATGGAGTCTAATTTACAAACTGTCAAATCTCCTGGAGAAAGAAATATATAATTTAGATCAACACTAATTACATGTGATTACACGTCGATTGAATGATGACCAATCTTTAAAGAAACTTTATTTTTCTATGTTCAGAAATCCTATAGTATTAAAGATGGTGAAAATATTAAAATTATTTTCACACGTTGAAGTGAATTGGGGTTAGTCAAATGAAGATGTATGTTCCTTAATCTCTAATGTTGAGCCATTGTCTGTTAAGCAACTGATCCTGTCAAGAAGATACATAGAGAACAATAAGAACTATGCGAAAATCAAATGACTAATCAGAAATCTGATGTTACTGATACATGGCAAACTTGAGCATTCGTGACAGCTAAAAGTGGC
Organism: Capsicum annuum; assembly: GCF_002878395.1. Lineage (NCBI taxonomy): Eukaryota > Viridiplantae > Streptophyta > Magnoliopsida > Solanales > Solanaceae > Capsicum > Capsicum annuum. The sequence goes on along the minus strand of NC_061112.1, from coordinate 146,373,579 downwards.
AAAATCAAAACTTTTTCAACAGATTAGACTACTGGAGTTTCGGAATAACAAAGAAACTAGGATATACTTACGAATTACCCCAATTGGAGTATCAAAAATATTGTTATTATTGATTTGAATGTGGCTCACTTCCATGCAGAAGCCGCTGAAGGAGCAAAGCTCAAGTCCAACTGGATGACTATTGATTTCTTAAAAAATTATATCTCTAATATAATCAACATACCGCATAATGAAATCTCACCATTGGATCTTGCTTCCTTGCAGCTAATAGCTACTTTTTGAAAAAATTTATTGGTAGCATCTGTAATATAGCAGTAAAAAGTAATGAGCAGTTAACTTCTAAGCAATGGGAATGGAAAAGCCAATAAGTTTACTATTGGTAGCTCATGAAATCAAATAGTTATACGAAAAAATTTATATTTTTTTGCAAATCGCTGTAAACTACAAAGGAATGTGAAATTTTCAGTATAACAATCCGTATGAGCCACCAATATATTAGACTGGTGAGAATTTACTGGTCTAATATGTCAACTCTTACTTATTCAAAAAAATTAGAAACAATTCTAGGAAAAAATTCTTCTCATAATGATTTTTACTTCAACATTACTAAACATCATCATAATTTGATGTTTTAAAGCCATTACCTTTCATTTTATTTTCACTTTCAATCGTATTCCACCTTTATGTTTATGTTTAAAATACTCATCAAGGATCCCATTTGTTTTGATTCACGGCATCTTCTAGCTTCCTCACGTTTTGACATTTTTTTTTGCGTCTTTATAGTAAAAAGGATAACATCAATCTTTTCAATAACTACTCTGGAGCATTCCTACCTCCCTCATATTTCCAAACCTATATTAAACCTCTCACTTAAAATCAAAACGGGTTCTAACCAAATATTTCACTACCTTTCTAGGGAAGGGGTTAAATGTTTAATCTCTTTTCTCCTCTTATTGTTCTCCATATTCATGTGGACAAGCATATGTAATTTAAACAAAGCAACTACAATCAGATATTCTAAAAAAAAACTTTTTCAGAGTCAGAATCCTCCATTTTAGAATCCTTCAAGATCCAAAACAGCCTAATAAAGATCTATCCTATTGTTTCTCCTCATTCCTTGAGTAAATACAAAAAGCTAACTATTGCAAGAGAGTTCAACATTTATTTTTTCCCTTCTTCACAAACAAATCAGTTTCTACTTCGATATACATGTATATGTAGCATTATATGATCATCTACATAACCAACCACTTTTGCTGGTATTCCTGTCACCATACTGCAAAACTAAAAGAAAGGCACATCACAACCAGTATTCCATGCTGTGTCAAAACTCCTTTACAGATAAACTAGAAGTTTAAAATATATAGTACTCGACCTGTGAAGAGGAACATCCTTTATTACAAGAGAATTTGCACCAACCATTGCACCTTCCCCTACTTTTATATTTCCAAGTATAGTTACACTAGCTCCAATAAGTGCACCTTGACCTATTTTGAGATGTCTATGACCAGTTTCTTTCCCGGTTCCTACTAAGGTTACACTTTGCACAAAATATATTTGGGTGGATAAGAAATTCAGATTATCTTCAAGGATTGAGGGAGTACATATGAACTTCTATATGAGAGTCAAGTTGCCCAGCTTATATAGTACGGATTAAAAATAGTCTAGGTGATGGAATGAATTATTTAGGTAATAGATGCATAATGTTTCCTTTTCCTTTCACGTAGAAGGATTGCACTAGTTACCACCTCTGTACATCGCTAGAGATCACTATACAAAAACTATACTAATGCCCTTCGGTGCAGAACTTTGTGACAGGCTTCCCACCGTGCCCACGATAACATTTTCTTTTGGGTGGGTGTATAAACTGATTCTTATATATGCAGTTTGACATGAGAGAAATGCAAGACTGTCCAACAAACTGAGACAACTAGAGAAGTCTGCAAGCAAGGTAGCTTTGTAGTTTGTGTTTAAGCTATAGAAATAATCAAACTTATTTTTGTGCCACCTTAACCTTATACATTTGGCCTTCCCAAAAAATATTGCGATCAAAGTTAACTCCCATATTAACAGCCTTTCTGATCAAGACCAAACCCCCGCAACTACTCAAATATAATTATAATCGCAATAACAAACTCCCCACAACCTGTTCGACACAATTCCTCATCATCTTCTAATGCTAATTATACCACTAGTTTGAAATACTTGGAACTAATTTCTTGTACCACCTTGACCTTATACGTTTGGCTTTACCAAAAAATATTGCGATCAACGTAAAATCTCATATTAACTTCCTTTCCCTCCAAGATCAATCCCCCGCAACTACTCAAACACAATTATAACCGCAATAACAAACTCTCCAAAACCTGTTCGACACAATTCCTCAATGAAAAATGTGTTACTACAACAACAACATAGCCCAACTTCAGCTTGCGTTCACCTCCCCAAAAATCAAATCAATATGTTAATTATATAACGAGCTAAAATTTACCACAATGCATCAATAAGCTAAAATTACCACAATGAATTTTGATGATGAAATTCATACCTGAAGAAACCTTACGACTAAAGTTGATTCTGCGAATTTGTTTGAAAGTCGATTCTGCGAATTTAGAAGAAAAAGCGGAAGAAAGAGATTTAACAATGAATATATTGGAGTAGGGGTAATTTCGTCCAAAAAATATCAGTTAACAAGTTAAGGCTATTTTAACAAAGCCTTTTTATTTGGGGCTAAAATTTAAAAGTCACCCTAATTTAGGTCTATTTTTGAGAATAACCCGATGGAATCTGGAAAGATTAAAGAAAATGAAAAGAGTAATATTCAACAATCAATTACAAATTAAAGAAAATGCAATAAAGCTAGCTTTTAATCTAGTACTATTTATAGGCCAATACTCCTAATATTAATAATAAGCTTAAAAATAGGCTTTCACTTAATGACGAGGAATTGCAAGGATTTACCTCCTACCTAGTTTATTTAGTTATAAAATCTACTTGTGCTTTTTGTGATATATGAAGTGGGAACTAATAGGGTAAGACTCATAAATAGTTTTCTTTTTTTTTTATTGGGGGTAGGGAAGGGGAAGGGGAAGGAGATTATAATGTGGGGAATCGAATCCTCACTAACTAAGTGAGAGTTCAGGTAACTAATCAATTAAGCTACTAAAATTTTCCAAGACTCATAAATAGTCACTTTCGGCAATGGAAAAATGATTATTATTGGTATTATTATGGCATTCCACTTTAATGTAAAACTCCTGATATTATGGGCACTGACTTCAGATATCTATGTGGCACGTAACAGCTAGTTCAATAGTACCAAGTTTGCTACGTAACGTACGGCATCTCTAATCATAAGTAATGGATGTGCTTGTGTTTAATCGATCACTAGTTTCTACCGTTGATATCATGCACAATAGAGCAAAAAGAAAAAGAAAAACGAAACTTAATTAGTCATTAAGTAAGTTGTTGCTGAAAAGACAGAAATATAGGGATGATTAACAAGTTAATTAACTAATGTTCAAGTAACATGTGTCGGTTTTCCCACGAACGTTTGTAATGACGATTAACTGGAATACTTTACAAAGTCTTACAAACTCATTATTGTTTTCAAAATTTGTCAAACATAAAGTAGCTGAAATGTTGTTTAGTGCAAAAGGTAGGGAACTCTCTGTGTGTGTGTGGGGGGGGGGGGGGGGCGGCTTATTCAAAGAAGTAGCACTGGGAGTCAAGTTGAACAAAAGGACAACATACATGCCCACCATAATCACAATTCACATCAATACAACGTACCCAGTTGAGTCCAGGAACTGGACCACGTTTTGAGATCGACACATGCATGAAATGTATAAAAATGCCATAATTGACTTACGAAGCTAAAATTTTCATTAAGGAATTCAAACTATAAAGAAGTAAATACACGATAAAAGCTAAAAATAACTAACATTTATTATATATATATGTATATATATATTAAAAAAAGCGTAATTTTCCGTAGAAGGAGATTGGAATGGGATCTTCCTACGGCCCTATCTTCTCTTCTGATCAGAACCAGGTCCTTACGTACATGCATACATCTAGGAGGACCACATTCCAATTCTCATCTCCTTGATGCTTGAGGTCATTTTCTTGATAGAGACTGAGTTGATGAAATTAATTAATTACGTACTAGTGCAACCACATTTTGTTGCTTTTATACATGTGTCCGGACGAGTGATGAGAAGAAATGTATCTTTCAAAGTAACATTGGACCATTTTCCTATTTACAGAATATATCAACACGTTCATTCCCCTGTGCTGGCCCTTAGCTTTCGGCCAATATGGCTTTCCTTCAAATTTTTGGGTTCACTTCACTTGTATTATTGGCAAATCTCAGTCCCAAGCACTATGTACCAACACCTTACCCACACATGACTGGTTAGTTTGGCCATGAAGTTGTACCAGCTGAAATATTTATATTTGATTCACTAGATTAAAAATCTAATGTTCTTGTTCATATTTTCACTATGATTTTGTTGTCATTAATTCTGAACTTCAATTTAACTTGCACCCTCAAAGATATTAAAACAGTTCAAGCTGAGAGGATAGTGTACCTCATGAATTCTTGAACTTTATCAAATCGAGCCCGAAATGAGAGGAACTCATGTCAATTTTTTACCTTTATTTAATGTATGAAAAGAAAAGGGAGTAACAGTTAATAGAGGAATATTTTTCTGTTTTCACGTAAATAGCATAGGAATAGAAAATGGAGAAAACGAAGTAGATACTGATCCATCAGTTTCAATTAATTGTCCAGTGTTGACTTTGTTGGAATCTTGAAGTTTTGATGAATGACAATATGAATAAAATAAGTTGATATGAGTTAATTCAATGCAACTGAAAATTTTAACTTACTGATCACATGGGGAATAGAACAAGTTGAATTTGATTCAAACACTTGATGATAAGGGAAAACACGTTGAGTTGAAAAAGGAGTCCTACGTAAAGAAGGAGTTTCACTTCTGAGTATATCTTGAGTGTGGGAGGAGAATTATTCTGATAAATTAATATGTGCTGATTTAAAGAATTGGAATTTGACTACAACACCAAGAAGACAAGAGTTGGAGTTGAAGAAGGAGTCTCACTTGAAGTAAGACTCTATGCAATGAGAGTTTTGATTAGAGGAGGAGTTTGAAATAAAGAATGACTCTTTGGAGAGCGGTGCTTAAATAGAAGATGCAGCAGTCAGAATAATTCACGCACTTAAAAAACAGAAAAGCACAATCGACAGATTGACTTTATGAAGTGCTACTCAATCACTGAAGAAACACGTTGAAGAACCTGGTCCTCAGTACAGAATCCAGCTAAGAGTTTTAGCGTTGATTTTTAGAGTTGTTCATTGTGTTTGAACTATTGATGTAATATTAGTTTCAGTGTGTTATAAACTAAACTAGGAGCTAGTCTTCGAATTGGGAAAACTCAGAGACTTTGGGAACGCATACCTTGGGAGGTGTGTGTGTAGTTAGGAATTAGAGTTTATAATTCTAGTTGTTGAGTTATAGGGATTAGAGTTTATAATTCCTATTTGTTGGTTATAAGAGTTTTGTAATCAGTCGTTGTTGAGGCTCAGGGTTATTTACTGAAGTTGGGGTTAAATCCTGTAGAGGTGCAGGTCGTGGTTTTTTTACACCTTTTGAGCCGGGTGTTTTCCACGTAAAAATTCACTGTGTTCTTTACTTTTTGTTTTATTGCTTTTGTGGAACACGTCAGGCAACCCGTTCCATCAATAGGCAACAGTTAGGCGAAAATAAGATAATTAGTAGGGCACGAATTCTTAACAAATGGTATCAGAGCGAGGTTATCTTAAAAAGGGTTAGCACCTAAGACAAAGATCAATACGATGAATTTCGCACTACCTACTGGTCACAGTGAAGGTCAATCCACTATTAGACCTCCACTCTTTGATGATTCTCACTTCATTTGATGGAAAGCTAGGATGAAAACATTCATTCAAGGCGAAGACTACGAGTTATGAGATAGGATCACTGATGGTCCTACTATTCCAATAAAGTTAGAAGATGGGAAATAGGTCGAGAAAGTAAGAAGTGAATTCACTCCTGATGACTTATTGGCATTAAAGAAAAATGCTAAGGCCAAAAACATTTTGATTTGTGGATTAGGACCTGCTAAATACAATAGGGTATCAACATGCACCACTGCTAAGCAAATTTGGGATGCTCTAGTAAATGCTCATGAAGGTACATCTCAAGTAAGAAAATTCAGAATTTCTCTTCTCTTCACTGAGTATGAGGCATTTAAGATGAAGGAGAATGAAACCTTGCATGAGATGATGATAAGGCTTACTGCCTTAACAAATGAGCTGACCTCCTTAGGAAAAGTTATATCTAAAGAAGAACAGGTCAAAAAGGTACTGAGGGTATTACCAAAATCAAAGTGGAATGTTAAGGTGACTGCAATCAGGGAAGCAAATAAGGATCTTGCAGGCATGACCCTGGATGAATTAGTGGGGAATTTAAGAACTTATGAAATGGAAGTTGATGGAACTAAAATGATAGCAGCTTGGGAATTTGACTTAGATGATGATGAAGTTGATGAAGCAATACTCATGGCTCTTGGAGATTCAGACTTGGAGGAAGAAGATGATGCTTTTGAGGTAAGTATACTTGAACTTAAAGAAAAGTTGCATTTATTTTTTAAAACAAAAATTATTTCCTTGATGAGTGCACTAATTGATGACTTCCAAGAATCAATTTATTATAAAAATGAGCTATTCAACAGTCTTGCAAGAATCAAATTTGATTTTATTGATTTAGAAGCTTGCAAGAACACTGTTGAACAGGAAAACTGCTCAATTAAGAAACAGGTTGAGCAACTTGATTCTTCAAATAATGATCTTAAGTTTGAAGTTCTAAAATTGACACTCTCTGAAAAGGGAAAAAACACCAAGAGTAAAAAACAAGAAAAAGTTGAACTTGAATTGGTCAAGTACAAAGAAAAGTGCAATAATGCAACAGAAATGGTGAATAAACTGAGTCAAGAAGTCTCTATACTAAAACTTGACCTTGACAGAGCAAACAGGTGGACAAATTCCTCAAGAATTGTTCATAAATTGAGTGAAAGATATCACAGTGAAAAAGCTAGGTTGGGTTTTCACAAAAGTCTTGATGTTTATCAAGACTTGTGTTATATCTGTGGGAACCTTGGACATCCAACCACTGAATGTCCAGTTTCTACCAAAAGCAGATCCAGCAGTCTAAATCTGACAAATAAACTATCTCAAACCAAGAAAAGGATAACTAAAATTGGTCAGAGAAACGGGTCACGTAACCTGTTGCCTGCATGGTCTAGAAGAAATTTGATTCATTCATTTACTCATAAGAAAGGACCCAAGCTTGTCTGGGTGCCTAAAGTTAACCCCTAATTTGTTTTGCATGTAAGAGTGAAAGGAGGCAAGCAAAATTTGTGCATAAATAAAGCTTGCTCAAGACATAAGACTAGAAGAAAATAAATTTTCTTTCACTCACCACATTTAAAGAGGAAATGGATTATTTGAAAGATGGTCAGATTTGTAGTGCTCGTGTAAGAGGGAAGCAAGGAAGATTTAAAAAAAAATGAGAAAAGAGGATGACTGTGAAACTGATGAGCATGCAAGGAACATGTTGTACCACCTGGTTCAACTGTTGTACAGACTGAGGGCATATTGACAGGGGAACAACAAATAAAAAAATGGATGAATTAATAAAATCAACACAAGTTGATGGTAATTTTGTTAGTAGTTTATAAAAATTGGTGTTGTCAAAAGAATCTTGAGATATCTCATGGGAATCAATGGCTTGAAACTATGATATCCAAAGGAAGGCAATTTCACTCTTAGGGGCTACAAAAATATTGACTATGTGAGTTACTTAATTGATTGGAGAAGCACCAAAGGCACTAAGTAGAGAGCATTTTGAAAGGAATAGGTTAGACTTGGGGATGATTAAAATTGCATGAACTCCCCTCAATGATTGACTAGAATAATCATTTTTCTTTTTAATCTTATTAGCTAAAAAGTTATTCTATTCAGTCTTGCACATTTAGTTGTTTCCCAATTTCAGATTTTTGACTTTTCTAACCTAATTTTGTATTAGATTGTGCAGAAAAATAGGTACAAGCAAGTAATTATGACCACAAAGTTCTTCTTACCAGGTATGTTCTACACTGACATAAGCATAGGCTATCTAAGTTGAAACAGTTGAGCACACTTTATCCTTTCATTGTCTAATAAAGTTAATGAATTGTTGACCAAACTTTCTTTGATTCTCTCCAAATGGGTGTGCACAAGTGTGTTAATCCTATACCAGAAATTCCTTCTTCTTTCTCAACCAAAATATCAGTTGTGTACCATGAATTTGCCAAGCTTGATCATCAATCACATGCAGCATATGTTTTTGAAGAATGAAAAGGGACATCCTTTCCCTTTTAGTTTCTAATTGGTAATTTTTTTTTGGACTTCTCAGTCCTAATAAGGTTTGACTTATAAAAAAAATAGATGTGCTTGAACAAATGAATCATGTTGCTCTACCTGTTTCAATAAGGAGGGTTAAAACTCATTTGAGAAAAAAAATTCTGAACTAGAAGCTGCCTAAGATAGTCATGAAGTGGAATAAGAGGTCTTTAAGGTTAGGATCATGACTTTGAAGCTTGACCTTGATTGATAGAGGGATGAAAATGTTGAAGTCATTCATCAATTGACACAATTGATATCACCTGTTCCACCTTCCTCATCAACTCCTCACTATTTGTTTTCTCTAGCCATGTCCCACTTTTATATCGTATTTTTTTAATGCTAAATTGTTTTGCTTTGTTCAGTACTAGTTTAGGTTTAATATGGAACATGCTCTGTCAGTTAAATGGAATGGTTATCTTTGCTAAATTGACTCATATTTTTGCTCTCTTTAATACATTACTAGGTTGACTAAAGTCTTTGTCTGATTGTTTTAGTGATAGCCCCAGTGGCCATGAATAGCATAACAAATCACTTTGGCTAGTATATTATTGCATTGAAATGGTTTTTTGATGATGCCAAAAGGGGGAAGATAAGAGGGTTGTGTAATGTTTATAATCCATTGACTAACTTGTTTCATTCTAGTGTTTTATACTTTAGTGCCAACAGGTGAAGATATTTGAATGCATAAAGACAAGAGGTTTGTCATCATCAAAAAGAGGAATTTGCTGGAACCTTGAAGTTTTGATGAATGACAATATGAATGAAACAAGTTGATATAAGTTAATTCAATGCAACTGAAAACTTCAACTTACTGATCACATGGGGAATAGAACAAGTTGAATTTGATTCAAACACTTGATGATAAGGGAAAATAAGTTGAGTTGAAAAAGGAGTCCTACGTAAAGAAGGAGTTTCACTTCTGAGTATATCTTGAAGAGTCCTATGTATGGGAGGAGAAATATTCTGATAAATTAATATGTGCTGGGAATTTGACTACAACACCAAGGAGACAAGAGTTGGAATTGAAGAATGAGTCTCACTTGAAGTAAAACTCTATGCAATGAGAGTTTTGATTAGAGGAGGAGTTTGAAATAAAGAATGACTCTTTGGAGAGCGGTGCTTAAATAGAAGATGCAGCAGTCAGAATAATTCACGCACTTAAAAAGCAGAAAAGCACAATCGATAGATTGACTTTATGAAGTGCTACTCAATCACTGAAGAAATACGTTGAAGAACCTGGTCCTCAGTACAGAATCCAACTAAGAGTTTTAGCATTGATTTTTAGAGTTGTTCATTGTGTTTGAACTATTGATGTAATATTAGTTTCAGTGTGTTATAAACTGAACTAGGAGCTAGTCTTCGAGTTGGAAAAACTCAGAGACTTTGGGAACGCATACCTTGGGAGGTGTGTGTAGTTAGGAATTAGAGTTTATAATTCCTACTTGTTGAGTTATAGAGATTGGAGTTTATAATTCCTATTTGTTGGTTACAAGAGTTTTGTAATCAGTCGTTGTTGAGGCTCGAAGTTATTTACTGAAGTTGGGTTAAATCTTGTAGAGGTGCAGGTCGTGGTTTTTTTACACCTTTTGAGCCAGGTGTTTTCCACGTAAAAATCCACTGTGTTCTTTACTTTCTGTTTTACTGCTTCCGTGGAACACGTCAGGCAACCAGTTCCATCAATAGGCAACAGTTAGGCGAAAATAAGATAATCAGTAGGGCACGAATTCTTAACAGACTTGAAATCTAAGTTGCTCGGACTCGTAAAATATGTTACCGTATTTGTGTCAAATCTTTAAAAAATATATTATTTTTTAAGTATCCGCTCCCTTAAGAAAATATTAGTTAGTGATTTATTTTGTTAAACTAAGCTCATTAAATATGTTTTGAAAATATTCTAAATTTGACAATTAGTACCTTTTATAATTATTTAATGAGAAGGATAATATTGAAAGAAAAATAATAATAAATTTCTTTTTATTTGCTAAAATAAACAAGTTAAAAGAAAGATTTATTTGTAATAGAAAACAAAGTAAAATGAAACGAATAGAGTACAAAACTTTAAGAGTAGCATTTATCGTACTACAGCACGATGGTGTGCAGTTATCGTCCATTTATTGGCTTAGTTAATTCATTAGCTGTTTGAGCTAGGACCATTTCCATTTCCATTCTATTGCCAACTTCTTGCTGTTCCCCTCACTAACTATTTAATCATCTCCATCAGTTAGCTCTCTTTCTGGCTTTCTACTTCACTGGAAAAATAGTTTTTTAGGAAAAAATCAATTGGATCGGTCAACTCCAAGCTAAGCCTTTAACTTGTTCTTCATTAATTTAATGTACCTACATTTTACCACGTAGGAGTATTAAGCTAGCACCATGATTCATTACATTTTACTTGTTACTCTATATCATCTAGTATATTACCAAAGTTGCATCAATATGGGATTATCCTGCATCACATAAATCCATTTTCATGAATCTCAGAGGAAAGCAAATTTTATGAACTGAGAGGTATACAAGAAATTTTACTTCGTTAAATCATTTAAGGATTGGAATAATCACCTTCATTATTAGGAAAACCTTTTTTTAAAAAAAAAAATAATAATGAGAGATATACTCCTATGTAGTAGCCTGAAAAATAAAAACATGATACATACAGTACAATAAATAATAATAGGAGTAACAAATTCTGATATGATGCATATATATAAGTTAAATTCATTTAAACTTCTTGTCATAAAACAAGCAACTTATGAAAATCTATGAGCCGACTACTATAGATGGAGGCTTGATTAAGAAAATTCATCGGTGCGTAGCAAAAGCGAGTCTTCATGGCTATATTTTTCACTACTTATGGACTGAACCCATGTGTCAGATTGATTGATCCATTGGGGCTAATTATTATGGAAGTGACCCAATCAACCAAATTAATTATGCCGCCCCACCCCGCCCCATACGTGTGCACTAGTCTGCCACATTTCATCCGTGTAGTGTGTATGTTTTGTTCGAATTGGCACGGGCAGCGAAATTTTGTTGGACTCTTAGAAGACAGAGTTTCATTCTGTTAGAATTTTTGAAGATTATTTTAGTCTAAAACTTAATTAGGTCACGTCTATATAAAGTATTATAACGTACATATTTACTGAGGAGGTATCTCAAATATTTCCCATACACTTTTGAACTATTCATAAAAAGAATAAACACTTCAAGAAAATTCACAAAATTCTCTTTTCATAGAGATCAAATAAATCCCAAAGAGGTTCACATCTTGCCAGTTGAAATACACATTTTTTGAGCCCTCGAATTATGGAGACAATCAAGAGTGAAGAATTAAGAGAACAAACATAATTGCACCATATTATTTATCAATAAAATTGTGTTTCTTCGTATTTTATTTATAATTGTAGTCAATTTTCATCACTTTAAAATTTATCACAAACAATTACATCTTAAAATTAATTTGCATTTCTTTAGATGCATGTCTCCCTTTATAAATTAAATTTTGCGTCAAACTTTCAACCAATATTATTAGATTATTGTTCTGACCTTATGCCTACCTGCTTTACCACTTAACATGAAAAAATAATATCAGTAATAAAGAGTACTTTGCACAATACCTTTTACAGGAATACCAAAATGTGTCTATTCCAAAAGGAGTGAAGACCTGATTACACTTCTTTAGAAAGATGTAAACAAAGATGCTTTGAAAATAATAAAGAAGAGTGGACCAATTGTCCACTATCCATAAAAACATGTCTTGGACATGAAAAGAAAACTCTCTTTAAATTAAAGTTGCATATTCCAGTCAGACTTTTTTTCCAATCTTTTTTTTTTTTTTTTGATGTTATTGAATGAATTTCCACCATCTTCTTTTCTCTGTTGCTAGATTCCTTATCTCTGCGTCTTTTTCCACCTTATTTCTTCTTTTTCGGCTTTCTGATTTCTCACTGCCTTTTTCGCCACCCATTGGGATTAAGGATTTACATATTTTCATGAAAAGATGGCTAAACAACTATAACTGGTATCGTCTAAGTATAGTGGCTGAGCATTTTAACAAGGGGTTCATAAGTGAATATAAGAACTAATCGAAGATGGTTCAACATCTACTATATATATATATATATATATATATATATATATATATATATATAAAGAATAATTTTAACCATGTATATATAGCATAATTTTCTGTCGAGGGAAGTTCGGATGAATCCTCTAACTCAAGTGTAGCTCCGGCCCTGTCTAAGTCGATGGTGGAGGTACTCAACCACTTGAGCATGAATTATTTATCTCAAATAGAATATACATATATCAACAGTTCGAAGTATTCAAAAATGTGATTAAAAAAAAATTATTTGACATCCCTAATTTTGACATGGGGTAGTGCCATTTATGGGAGAAAAATTTGCCTACGAGGTAATTACAATGATGTTGTCTTTTTAAATTTGAAAAACCACACCACCCCTTTAACTCCCTTTTCCCCACCATTTCAATCCCGTCCTAAGTTTCCATTACAGTAAAGTTGCTGATCAACTATTAATTCCTTAAAAAGATAAAGCTATTTTCTTCTTTGAACTTCTAGTTCAATTTCTAGCTTTTTAGGTCTTGTTTGTTTGATTTAAAGGATGTCAGGATTTAAATCTCGTACAACTATTTTTAAAATCTACACTATTATGTTCACTTAAAAATTCCTATGAAGATAACCATTACAACTCTTTATTGATTTATTTATTTATTATCAAGTCAACATTCACTCAACACAACAGTAAGAACTAAAATACGAGCTGCATGCATAATACTATTATTCTCAGGGAACAGTAAGATTGTATATTTACTTTTGCCATATTGGAGAATTGAATATAACACATATTGTATAAAAGAATGTTTTATAAGAGGAATCCTAGCATATTTTGTGTTATATAAATTAATTAACTTTTTAAACAAAGTCAAGTAGCAAATTTTTTATTATCCTTTTAGGATTAAAAATCAAGTACTAGTATACTGTTTTAGAATTGACTTGAGATTATTAAGAAATATATTTGTGGACGTAGGTTTAGCGACTACTACAATATAACGAAAACCAAAAACCTAGGACTAGGAGTGAAAAAACTTACACGCACCAGGTGTATACATCAAGCCAATACATGCATGTCATGTGTTTGAATTTAAAGTTCACTTTACTTAATCATGATTAATCAAAATGTATTTTACTTAATTTAATTACATAACCATGATAAAAAATATTAGTTTGATGTATACAGCGAATGCGTGTAAGTTTTTACCGACTAGGAGTAGGAGTAACAACAAACTGACCTCTGTATTTATGGACCATATAGTAGTTAGTACTTCTCTGTTCATTTTTATTGACTTAATTACATATTTTAAGAAGTAATAAACTATTAATATTATATTATTTGTTTTTGAATATAACAAATTTAATACATTGTAAGATGATTACAATTAATAATACGAATAATTTATTTTTTATTTTCTAAACATAAATATCTAATATAGAAAATAAGTAAAACTGGCCGGAGGGGAGTAATAAACTACTATTACATTCTTTTGGAATGGAGTGGAGAGAAGACAATTTGGAGTTGCAGTACTCTGAAATGGGCGTAAGATATTTTAATACTCTACGGACTACAGCTAGATTTCAAATTGTCATACACCAAACATCAACGTTTTCGAATCCAAGGAAATTATGACTTTTTCCTCTTCGTAATCTTTTGCACAGTGAAGATGAAACATTAAAGTAATGAAAAGTACTAATTTGTCTAATCTTTTGAAGTTCAATCTTTGCTTGCCTTAAGGAAATAATTGAGGACCAAGATTATGACTGCCGCCTTCAATTCAATTTTCAGTTTTTTCAAAATTTCAAAAAGTGAATAAGGGCCCTCAAAATCAGGTCTTGTTTTCTGTGCCAACACTTGTATATAATCTCCATGTGCCTTTGTCTATTACAGTATCCTTTAATTCATCACCGATCATTACAATAACTCGAGATAGGAGGAATCTTACCTTTAGTTGTTTGCCAGTAACTAATTAATTAATTTTAATATATATAGTACTCCCTCTATTTATGCAATGATTAAAGTTAATGTGGTGATTCCAATTAGTTGGGTTGTCGTATCCTGCCGCCCACTAGTATAACGCTCCTTGGCCCTTGCACAGGCCAGGTTGAGCTTAGGGTTTTAAGTTGGAAAACTTATGTATTTCTTTTCTATTATATAGAATAGCTCGTTTCGAATACCTCTTATTCAATTACCAAACTATTTTTTTACTCCCACTTAATTATATATAATATTTTAATATATAATAATTTTATTAATTGATCATAATAATTTAAATATTAATATATTTTATTAATTTATATTAATTAACTATAACTACATATTAAAAGTAAATTTTATTTATTTATTTAATTGACTATCATGTCCAAAACTAATTTGTTACCACAAATCACAATAATTAATAACTGAAAATATTTAAAAGACATATAGAAATTTTATTGACTTTCATTATTTTAGCAATGCCATATAAATTGAGATAAAAGAAAAAGTACTGCAAACCATAATAATTAATAACTTAAAATATTTAAAAGATATATAAAATTTTAGTTGACTCTCAAAATTGTATCAAAGTCACATAAATTGGGACACAAGGAATAAATATATTATTTGATAATCACGTAAAAATTATTATAAATCACAAGAATTAACAAGTTAAAATACTTTTTTAAAAATTGATAAAAGTCTTATTCAACTCTCAAAATTTTATCGGTGCAGCATAAATCATGACAAAATAAAAAATTATCTTAATTAATTGCAACTAAATAATTAAAATAAATCAATTTTATTATTTTAATTGACTTATATATAGAAAATTAATCTTTTTATTTATTTATTTATTTATTTTAGTAAATTTAAATTTTAAAATTATTTTTTTCTTATATAGAAATACTAATATTTAAACTTGACTTTAAATTTTTAAAGTACAAAATTAATAAATTTAATTTAATAAAATAAATTTCTAATGAATATTTTCTTAAAATTTGTGTTGGGTCAATATATATCAAGTTAAAAAGAAATAAAGAAAAATATATAGTAAATTTTTATTATTGTGAAAGATAAATATAATGCACTATCCAATAATGTTTAATAATATTATATTTTGCATATGCAAATATCTGTATTTAATTAATATACTATTCTGGTGAATTATCGATGATTACTATTGGATATTATAAAATTATATTAATTTTTATACTAATAACATAATCAATTGCTCTCATCTAAGTATTAAGAAAACAAATAATATTTAATGAATAATAAAATAGACATAAAATGAAAAATTAACTCTAAATGTTTTAAGTTAAATTTTCATCTTTCGAATGATGATTTTACTATATCACTCCTTATTATAAGTCATTTATGTATTAGAAAAATATGAATAACAAAATGATATGTCAACATAAAATATTTGATTAACTATCAAAATAATATTAGTGTCACATAAATTGGGACGGGACAGAAGAAGATATAAAGCAACATATATTATTTGAAAATGAAATAAAAAGTACTATAAATAACAATAATTAACAAAAAAAATAATTAAAAATTGACTGATTTTTGCTTCAGCTGCTTCAATCGTGATTTTAATGTACAGTGATGTTTAAAGAGGGTAAAATGGCATAATGAGATTTAAAGAGGATAAAATGTATGTAGTAAAGTGTGAGAGGAATAAAGCATAAGTAAATTTTATTACTCTATTTTAAATAAATTAAAGAAAAGAAGTATAAAGATTATTTGCAAGAGATTTTTACCAACTAATTTAAATATAAATAAAGTAAATTTAAGTATAAAAAACGTGTATTTATCACAAATTTGCTACCAAACACTTCACATTTTCTTAACATTAGCAGATTTTCTATCAAATATGTTTAGCTATCTTTCTCAACCTTTTACAGCTCCTCAATATTAATTAACATTTCTTTGTTTTAAAAATAAAATAAACAAAAAAAAAATCTCAACTCTTCCTTCTCTATTAAAAAACAACACTCTTTTCTTGTGTTAAAATTAATAATTAAACAAAACAATAGTGAATCTAAGGTGTGTATTCGCTTTATCGGGTAAGTTTACATGGTTCTTAATCTTTGCGATATTGAAAATTAATAATTTGCTGGATATTTGATTTAAACTATTTCATCAGATTTATGCCTCTTTTTTTTTTATATTTCTGATCACAAAATTCAATAAGAAGGTTAAAAAAAGATTTCAATTGTGATCCTCTCAGCTCAATCATACTAATAAAAATATTCTACTGCTCAAACTTTCTACTCCAAGATAAATCCTAAAACTTAAAACTTGCAATCCAAATGTTCTACTACTGGGCCTATGCTGACACGGGCCTTGCAATTCTAGTATACGTAGATGTGGTGCACACGATATTTTAGACGAATTTTATATTGAAATAAAGAACTTCATAGAGTCTGACTCAAAGTTGAATGGTATGCGTGTCTTTGAAGCTCAACGTGACATTGTTTTGAAAGACAAATCAATATGAGTTTTGAATCAAAGTGGACAATAAAGATTTGAGTTGTAACATTAATGCCTACAACTAGGAGACAAATCAATTGATCATTCCGCAACTAGGATAGTATTTTTCCTATTCAAAAGTTGATAAAGAAATGGACTTTAGGCTTAACGGAGGCTGTGGGATTCCATCACCCTCGTCGCTCAGGATTGGACATTTGGAGTGTGGACAATATAAGATAGGAGGCCTAACATCGAAAATAATGAATTGGGCGGGTCCGACTCTAATACCATGATAAACCACCGCTCAGGACTGGACATCTGGAGCGTGAATAATATAAGATGGGAGGCCTAACATCGAAAATAATGAATTGGGTGAGTCCAACTCTGATATCATGATAAAAAAATTGACCTTAAGCCTAACTCAACCTCAAAAAGTTAGCTCAAGAGGTGAGGATTGTCCAAGACCATAGAGGGAGATCAAGAATACTTTAACCCATCGATGTGAGACTCCAACAAAAGTAAAATGATGTCAAAAAGGAACGTAAGTAACTCAATTGATTGATTATCTGATTTTAATATTGGTGTGGTTGAATACCTCATCTTGTATCTCCTTCCCTAGTTTCTCTTTCCTGCCCTCAATTTTTGCAAAAAAAAATAAAAAATGGTGTCAGGATATCCGGCTTTTCGAACATTATTATTCAATGGAATTGAAGTCTAGCTACCTGAATCTGTAAAATATATTGATGAAGTCTCAGTAATTCCAGATTTCAGATTTTAATTAATTCTTCGACAGAATAAATATTCTTTGCATTTAATTCCTCCTTCCATCTATAGGATGACTTTTTGACTTGACTATCAGCATTCCAATATCCGGTTTGTACTTACCTGATCACTGTGTATTTGGTTACATGTATAGTTTCAGTATAATTCAATTTTCATGTTTCTCCCTTCAGTACATTTTTCTTGAAGTCCTATTAATCTAAATTTGTATCGAAATGTTCTACTTTCTCCATTTGTATCAGTTTAATTGAGTGCAAAGTATGCAAAAGAAACTTGTGAATCTTGTAATCTTAAACTAAAAATATAATAACGTATCAAAACACAAAACGATTATATTTAATGGTATGTATGTAAAGTAACATATATGCTATGACATTAATATGTAAGTTAAAACTACGAGACAGCGGATGTAAACTTCACTGTAGAAATCTCAAGTGGGATCCAACAAATCCAGTTAATTCCTTTTTACAATGTTCCAATTTTACTGCAGTACGTATCAACAAGTAAAAAGCATTTTATTTCTACCTGTTTCTATCTCCAACTCTGCCATAAATTCTTATATGCAACTGTTGAAACGAGGTTCTTTGCAAACTCTTTTATCTCATTTTGGTGCTCATAAATTCCTCAACAATGCAAAATACTCCCTCCGTCCCATTTTATCCGTCCCAAATTTTTTAATCTGGTGTCCCATTTTACTTGTCCTTTTTTACTTATCAAGACAAGACAACTTTTTTTTTTTTCCATATTTTACCCTTTGCATTAATTACTTTTTCTTTAAATTAAAATATAAGCATCATTTAATAGAGATACTATGGTAAACTAGCCATATTATTTATTATTTTTCTTAATAATTGTGTCATCCTAATTTGGGACGAATAAAATGAAACGGAGGAAGTAGTAAACTTTGTGGTTTGAACATGGTAAACTCGAAACAATAGTAATGAATACTACTATTGCATGGCAAATTTGGGTAATGAGCAGCATGTACATGGTCCCCTGACCCAGCTTTCAAGATGTTTTGCCCTCACGTGTGATGATTGAATTTTCATTCAAGTAATTTCTTGGAGGCCTAAGTTGTTGATCTCTATACGGGGTTTATTGTTGTCTATCTATTTTATGTTTGACGTAATAATATGGATTGCGTATATTTTATTTTTTTTGGACCCATTATGTGAAAATATATTGAAAATGTTGTTATTTTAATTTCTTGGAGGTGACAAACTGATGCTCCCTACACTACTTCAATAGGTTACACAATCCCTTTTAGTAACACATTTATCGGTACTTTAAAAAAGAGAATTATTTATACCATATCTTTATTCCCTCCGCCCTAAGTCAATATTCATTTTAATTAGTTTCAAAAAAGTGGTCCACAACTAATTGTCATTTTAAATTTTAAAATTAAAACTTACAGTTATTTTCAATTATACTTGTAATCTGCAAATATCAATCAAAACGTGAACCTTTGTATAGATATGTAATTTCAGAAAGCACACCAATTGAAATAAGTTGGTCCGTATTGGTACTCTTTTAATACTTCTCATTGCTCAACTTCAAAAGACAACTAATAAACAAAAACTTAATAAACTGTGTTTTTTATTTATTAATACTTAATTTTTTTTAATACTCCAAAAAATAAATTTGAAAGTCCAAATGAGGAAGTGAAGGGGAAGAATGAGAATTTTTTCTATAAAGGAAACTTTTGATGCTTTTTCTCTCTGTTATTTCTCACTTTAATTTTAAAACCCAAAAATTCCCTTCAACGGACAAACAGGTTTGGCTTCTTATAGCAATTAATTAATGAATACTTTTGATTAACAATTCTAAGCAATTAATTAATGAATACTTTTGATTGACAATTCTAACATTCTATCACTGTTATTTCGTTCACCTGTATACTCTTAATTAATGAGATTGCAATACCACTACTGCGTTGATCTCAAAAATGGGTACCCCACTGTCCTAAAACATCAAACTGAATTTACTTTTCATTTTATGTTGCTAGCCATTTGTTATAAACCAGACGACAGAGTCCAACCCAAAAAATTTATAATCATTACTGTTGTAAACCAAACGGGAGAGCTCAACCCAAAAGACTAACCTGATAGATGGGAGAACCTATTTGGTATATAAATCAATTAGAATTTCTCTATTTTTTCAATGTGGGACAATTGGTTCATAACAATTACTTCCTTACGAAGTTAATTAAAGACATTAATTAAAAAGTATTTAGTCAATATAATTATTTTGCTTCCTTTTTCTTTCTTCAGAATTTCTTCTAAAATTAGAGATAGTCACTGAAAAGTTCATCACAGAAAAGGATAATTTTAGCGAAAATTTTGTACTTTGAATTTCTGTTTTTGTTTTGAACCATAAAAACGACCAGAAATTCATTTATATTGAAATGGGAAAATAAATAAATATTCAAGGCAAGCCTCATGGAAGAAAAAAAGGGAAAAGGACATGGCATGGCCATTTAAAAAAAAAAAAATGGCCCATAATTGCAAAGATAAACATGCTGTAGTCGGCTAAAGTAATTCCTTTTTTTAGTCATTTGACTCAATTGGGCCCATGCAGTCCCTAATCTCTATACTCAATTGATACATTTTTATACTATATTGATACACTTTTTAAAAAGAGAAATGAAATTCTATGCAAGCACATGTAGTCCCTATATCCAACTGATACTTTTTTATACCACATTAATACACTTGCAGTGTCCATATACTCAATTGATATTGTCTTATGTTAGATTGATATATTTTTAGAATGCATGTAGAAATTATATAGAGTCGTATAAAATATGTATCTAAATAATAATTGTACTATTGTAATTAAAAATTGAATAGAATGTGTATAAAAATGCTATAATTATTATATAGAATATATATATATATATATATATATATATGTATATATGTATAGAAACTGTATCATTATTATATATAAATATATATCTTTAACAATTGTATTATATTAAAAGTATATGACATTGTATTTTATTGTATAAATAAGTAAAACTAAACAAAAAAAATAGTATGTTATTTTAAGAATGTTGGGGAATGCAAAATAATCTGAAAAAAAAAAAGTAATTACTTTATTGTTTAAAGAGAATAAAAAAGATAGAATTTTCAAAAAATAAAAAGAGCCAAAACGGATGATGTAGCAAATCTAATTACTAACTAATTACTATAGTTTTAGTTAATACTGCAAATCTAATTACTAACTACCGAGAAATGAAAAAAGTAAAACTAGCACCTATATTATTTTATAATTAAAGATGAAAAGTTGGCCCACGATACAAAATCAAAAGGACTGAATTGTGATGTAGAATTGAGGTGCTATTTACTGAATTTTTAAATTTAGGTACTAATTTTATAAAATTATTTTAATTTTAAGTGTTATTTTTGTCGTTTCACGAAGAAAAAATTCTTAAAGTCCACATGTTCAAGAGGAGGGTGTCAAATATGACAAAAGAATTGATGGCCCACTCAAAATTTTATTAGTTGGAAATAAGAAATTTTGGGATAATTGAGCTGACTTTTAATTTCTCCAATATAAAACTTATTTTTGAAGTGATCTCCATTATAATCCAGCACTTTATAATCCAGCACTTACCTCACTCTTAACTTATTTTAAAAATTTTCCACGATTCAAATTTAATTATTGCTTCAAATTTACTTTGATTTTATGTGTATCGACTTTTCTTAGTGTACCATGTATCTTTAAAGAAAAATGCTATACATGGAATTAACTTCTTGTTTTTGTTTTTTTGGTTTTCATCTGGTGTTCGATACCCACATTGAGAATACTGCCATCATAATAGACCCTGCAATGCGCGATCCGGATTAGTCAGAGCTTCAATACGGACACGAACACCGGATGAAAAACCAAACAAAAAAAATTCTTCTTGTTGTTGATCGTGCTTCACCAACTTAATTTCATGCAAATTAAAGTCGAAGAGTGTACTTGCTTGAATACTACTATAATATATGTAGCTTCCAAAAGCAAAAACTAAAATTGATAAAACAGAAAATAATCCATTAGCAAAATTCATTTATTTAGCTCCTGGTCTCAGTAGTACAACAACATATATATTGAGTACTGAAATTCCACAAGTGAAGTTTGGAGACAGAGGTGGAGCCAGCCTAGTAACAGGGGTTCGTCCAAACCCTCTTCGACGGTAAATTATACGATTAATACATGATTAAAACAATTTTTATGTATATTATAAATGTTGAATCCTTCGGTAAGTTTTTCTTCAAATTTTGAATTCCCTCAGCAGAAATCTTAGCTCCGCCTCTGTTTGAAGAAGTATGCAGGTCTTATCATTACCTCATGAAGATAGAGAAATTGTCGTGAGAAAATCATCGGCTCCAGTGAAACAAATCCAGACTATATTTCATCTTATTTAGACTTAAGCCAACCAATACCATTAATTTCCACTTGTCGGTGGCTAAAAATGAGAAAAACATGCATGTCTCCAAACGTGCAAGAACTTAACTTGTCCCATCATTAGCTTAAAAGATTTTTTTTTTTTGGTTAAAGCTTAAAAGATTTAAAAGGTGGCATTTCGTTTGATGACCCAAGTTATGCATGAATTCTAGAGATTAATTATGTAGAATTAAGTAATATAATTTTTTTTTGTTGGGGGTTTAGTTCACTACATTAAAATTGAATATATAAGATATTATTTGTAATATTTATTTACCTTTACAATTTAAAAAATAAGCAGAAACATTTTTTTCTGCTTCTGGTAAAAAACAGAAAATTTCTGCTTTTCAAAAAAAGTAAAAGTAGAAACAGAAAATTATTTTTTATGACAACAATATCCCTATCAGATACACACACAAATATATATATATATATATTAAGTTTAATTAATGTTTGATTTTTAAAATTTTACATTTCATATTCACGCATAATTCTTTATGATTTATGTATTGTTATTTTATTTTCACTCACTTTCTTTAAATAAATTTAACAATATCATTGATAATGATGACTAAAGGATATATAATTTTTTATTATTTATTATTAATGATAACAATTAACAGATGAATCAGATTACAAGATTATATTTTGACAACACATGTAATTTTTTCTTGAATATTTAATTTTAAATTAATAATTCATGAAAAATGACATATTTGTTACAATATAGTGTGTGTGTATATATATATATATATGAATATGATGATTGTTTATTCGTAGTAAATTTTGATACAATTAAAATATATTTTTTTAAAAAAGATAACAAATAACAGATTCAATTTTATTTGAAATGTTTATTATCATGTAGTATACGTATATAAATGTGGTTACTTAGTTTTAGAATTGACACGGTAAAAATATATCCAAAAGAAAAGATAACAAATAACAAATATCAAAAAAATTAATTAAAAATATTATAATATATATTTAAAATAAATTTTCTCTATGAATTGATTTTAGTAATAAAGATCTATTGATTGATGTCCTTTTTTATTATTTATCTCAAAAAAGCACTTATTCAAAAAGATTACTAAAATACTATTTGTTTATCAAAAGCACTTTTCAAATGAATTTACCAAACACAAATTATTTTTTTTAAAAAAAATTATTTTATAAAAGTGTTTCTCAAATTAGGAGTTTTGTAACAATAATTCTGTACGGGCTCTTAGTCAGCTTTATTTACAATTCATCAGAAGTTAGATTAATTTAGTTAATGTTGTCGTCCACCCACAAGTAAGCCTAAGTTTTGATCATTGTGAACGTATATAGGAGATTTTGAGTACTATATATCAGTTGGCCAGCTTTTTTCCCATGTAAATAAGCCTTTTTACTACTTTATGTATTTGGGACGAAAAAAAGGGATTGGGTGGGGATACTAAATGGCATGAACATGACTGTGTATTTGGTTAATATGTATTATTTAATCTCAAAAATTATTTTAGTATAGACCACGATAGAATTAACTCAGAGAGAATTTGAATCTCAAATAATCTCCTAATATATTATTGTCTATCCCATCAATAGCCAAACACGCTTGGGATAACTTAAATTAAAACCAGTCACTATTGGAATCTAATTCTTCTTGTCCATTCCTATTACTAACCTTATCTGTTAGACCAATTATGGCCAATTAAACATTACGTCCGTCCACTATTCTCCGTCAAATATCTCTAACCATTTTGGGCAAATATCTCTACTCCTGAGTCTTGAACAGGGGTGTGAAAAAATCGAATCAACCAATAAATCGAATCAATAAAAATGTTGTTGATTTATTGTTATTGGGTTAGCAATTTTTTAATAGTTTTATAAATTTTCTTATTGGATTATTGGGTAACCGATAAGCCAATAAGAATATTTCAAATTACACTTTACTGGGTTAGAATATATATATATATATATATATATATATATATTTCTCTTTTGATTCCACAAACATATTCAATTTCTCGAAAACTTCAAGCTTAAAGATTCTTGTAAAATAAAACACATTATTTCAGATTTTTGCTGCAAGTATGATTTGTTTCTTTTCTTATTAGTTGCTATTATTTTTATTTTATGCATATTTTCTTATTGGTTAAACCGAAAATCAAACTGTTAAGAACTAAAAATCGATAAATCAAAAAGTGATAAAAAATATCTTATTGATTTGGTTATTGCTTTAGAATATTTAAAAACTGATAACCTATAAACAAAATCGATAATACATAAAATCGAACCGATCGATTTACACCGCGTCTTTCTATTCATATTCTTTGGGTGTGTTTGGTAAGAAGGAAAATATTTATTTTTCAATACATGATTTGGTAAATTGTTTTGAAAAATATTTTTCTCTAGTAAACCAAGTTCTTTAAAAATAAAAAAATTAACTTTCTTAATGAAATTAGGAAAAACAAGTTATATAAGTATTATTTTGTGTTTATTGTGTTCTCCCATTCACCTAATAACTCTAACCCTTACCCATTTACCATCCCTGCTCGGAAGCTCCACACTCTATAATTTATTTGCTAAATTACGTATAAATACTTTTAAAATAATATTTTTTTTATATCAAACACTACAAATCAGAAATCAACTTATGCTCTAGGAAACCATTTTTTTTAGGTAAATACCAAACACACCCTTGTACACGGAGTGTTTATCCGCTTAACGTGGCTGTCAGAATCCCGTTACGGTAGGAAAAAAATCCGTCAAAATGGTGGACCACAGTAGTAAGCGACCAATAATACAAAACGCCATGGAATCATTGAAATGGAATACCTATCATCATCATCATTATCACCATCACCCTCTCTTACACTTCTTCTCTCCCCACAATACTGCCTCCACCAAAAGAAGATATTCTCCGTCAGAATCGTACTATTCTGGAGTTTGCAAATCTCCCGAGTTTATATAACAAAGAATTTGTGTCCTATTAACACAGATATACATTTCCATTGAAGAATTCTGTGACATGTTGGAGTTTATGCTTAGAATTTGATTTAAATATCATATTTTTTTAGCGAAAGTGATAGTGCAAGTCGAAAGGGAATTGGAGAAGTTGCGATTATGAAGGTTGCGGTGAAGATGAAAAGAGAACGGGAGGTTTTAGAGGTGGCTGAGACGAGGAAGAGGAAGAAGCGCGATGCCGATTTGGAGATGTTACCAACTACTGTAGCTTGTGTTAGAAGTCATGATTCTGGAGTCTCAGTTGCACCGGCGAGTTTAGAATTATCTCCAGTGAGCGAGCTCACTTCCCAGGGAAATACTACTGTTTCGTGTAAACCGGCTGTGAGTTCTAACTTTGCAGATAATGAATCAAACGATGCCACAAAAGGAAGCTCGAAATTTTTAGATCTGGATGTATGTGAATTTTACTTGTTTCGCGGTTCCATTTTTCTGCTTCCTTTAATATGTACAGTACTGTGCTCCGGTCTGATAAGTGGAGTGCATTGTCTTGCCGTTCAATAATTGCAGTTGAATTCATTTTTTTTTTTGCCATTTTTGTGAAATTGATGGCGGACTGATATATTTGAATTTTCCAGGAGGACGACAGTGTGGAAATTGCAACCAGTAATTCAGAGTTGAGAGAAAGGTAAAAATGCATTCCATGTCTTTCATGGCGTTTCAATTGTCTCTCAGATTCGCCACTTCAGTGCCACCATTCTTTTCTTTTTCTTCACTGTTTTTATTGAAAACAAAGCGCCATTTTGCAGTAGAGAGGCAATACTACCCAGCGATTTAAAAGTTGAGCTTCACAAACTGGAGGCAACACCGCAACAACAACTTGCTAAATGTCGCTGCCGTCGATCTAATACAGAAGCAAAGATGCCCTCTGAGGCTGAGCTTGATGAGTTTTTTGTTGCAGCCGAGAAAGATCTCCATAAACAATTTGCAGAAAAGTACAATAATTCTCTCTCATTTTTTACGCATTTATCTCTTTTTTCTATTTTCTATTCAGCTCGGAAAACAGTATTCACGATACATGAATTTGCCTGTGGTAACAGATACAACTTTGACTTTGCAAAGGAGGAGCCATTGGAAGGTCGCTACAAATGGGTGCGACAATGAGACGTACAATGAAGATATATCCGCAAGACCAACACAATATTCAAAGACTAAGCCCATAACATTAGCAGCAGTAGTTGCTCTTAATCTAATTTGTTTGGTAGTCCAGTGATTCTAGCACTAGTAGTATTTTCAAGTATATTTAACTGTTTTGGCTTATTAATTAAGTAGTTCTCTCTTTTTCGTTTTCTTACTTGTGGCTTTATGATCTTGGTTTCCTTGGGGGCCGGAGTTAGGATATGTACAGCCAACGAAGACGAGGTCTCTATGTGTTAATTTAACTTAGTTGCATATATAAGTTATTCACGAAGAATGCTTTGGAGAAACCAATTGTCTTATAAGAGCTCATTTTCTTCTTCGAGTTTGATATCTACTTCATTTTTACATCTTTCGTTCTATACTGATGCCACCAGTATTATTTTGAATTTGTGTTTGTGCAATGCAGTTGTACTCTTCTGAGCGTTTAATTTCCATTTTTGTCCGAGTTATATTAGTATGAGCTTGAGGCAGAAATTAAAAATGGAAATGCATAGGCCGTTGATACTAAGACACTGGAATTTTAGTGTATGATTTGGTGATTATATTCGAATGTGTGGGAAAATGTACATTTTCTTCTAGTGAGATTGGGACTAGACCGGTGACTTTCGAGGAGGAGGAGGAGTACTGGAATATTTGCTGAAAGCATTGAAGGACTGAGCCGACCGTAGGCAGTGATAGGTTACAGTACAGAAAAACACAGCAGTAGGCCTTGCAATGTAAGTTACGGACGCGTTCTGAATTAAGGGAAAGTTATCTTTCTCTAGACTTTTAACGAGTCGTTTGGCCGGAAAATAATTTATTCCAGAATTAGTTATTCCATCCTTAAGAAAGCACTATAATTATTTCGAGACGATTTATCCCATGAATTTTATCTCAATCAAACATAGAATAAGTTATCTTAAAATTAATTATCTTTTATAAATCCGATCAAATGAGCCCTTAGTACTGTGGACCTCTCCATGCAGCGCTCACAAAGTACTCTACGCAGTTGGTGAAAGAAATAATTACTCCCCTTATCTGTATTCTCGTTTTCTTTTTTCTCTCTCCTCTTTTGGCAATTTGGGTTTCACTGCCAAAGGAATCTGCTTATGCAAGAAAGACTGCATGTGTGTGTGCTTTTTCTAGCCCCGGGAAAACGACACATGAAGTGTAGTGCTCAAAATTTTAAAATTTGCATGGAGCAAAAGTTGTTTGAGAAAATGTTGTACTGTAATTGAAAGGAATGGTAAATTAAAGCAGTGCAAAAAGACAAAGAAACTGCTGCTTTCTTACACAAGCATTCTTCTTGGATCTGCTGAAATAGGCTTCCTTATTTGGAGTAGTGTACCTGCTACTTCTTTATACCATTAATTACTGGGAGCATTACCATTTGAGTGAGTAGTATTGCTAAAATACAGTATGTATTTGCTACTCATGTTTATAAACAATTTATCATTAACTAGATGAGAGTACATATTACTTAATCATAGTAAAAACAATAAATGACTCTATATATAGAGCAGTCTCTAGTGCACAAAACATTTGTGTTCCAGGAAGGATCTCACCACGAGTGATTTGATGTAGACAACATACCCTAAACAAGCATTAATGAATGTTTTCACGGCTCAAACCTGCGATTTATAAGTCACACAGTTGATCTAGAAACAAATAGTATCTAACATTATTTTAGTGTGAGCATCAGGTGCCGTTAAGTTCTTTTGTTCCCAACAGTAATGAGTTCAAGTGGATTAGTGCCAACTATGGATCAAATAGATGTTGCCCCTCTTGAGTGTTCTTTTGGTGCTTAAGTCTCGACATTTACTTGATATTATGGTAAATTAATGTAAATACTTACTTTTTGCAATGTTTAACCTGATTACTTTCTAGAATTTAAGTTATATACTTTTTTTTACGCCATGAAAAGAATTTATTTCTAGAATTTGAACTCTACTATTTGTTATGCCGCAAGACAAATAATCTGCACATAATCATGCCATCTCTATTTGGTATTTTCATTTTTGCCAAAATTATTAATGGAAATAAAAATAATGCCATCTACAACTTTGTTGGAACTTTTTGTCATGTATAGATGATAAACGAAAAGGGTACCCAGCAATTGCAAGTTACCTCACTTATTATAAACAGAACTTCCATGCTGATAAAAGAAAAGAGTAAAGCATTTAGTACCCCTGAACTATGATCAAATTTGCAACGACACACTTTAACTTCACGGGGGTCCTATTACCTTCGAACTAAATTTTAGCATTTTTTTGAGCGACTTTGGCCCTAGTTCGTGAGTACTGGATGCTTATCTCAAAGGAAAAATGGAATTGCCAAATAGTTATGTACAAATAACCAGGTAAAGCTAGAGATCTAATTTCTTAGTTATTGCTCTGTTGGTACTTTGGCATACCTTGGTTTGGTTTCTTCAGATGTCTTTTCTCCCTTTTTTTTCCCTTGCAGAAGTACTATAGTTAATTAGCTTTTCCTTATTGGATACCTTAGCTGGTAAACCAATCAATTTAACACATGACCTACTACAAATAGCTAATTAACTTTGAGAATCAAATCATTGCAGTAAAATAATGATGTTTTAATTAGGCAATGCTAATATTGCTTTAATTTGAATAGATGTAAGGAAAAGAGTCGTCAACACGTTCAACATGACAAAATCTTGGTCTACAAGATAGCAATAAATAATAACATAAAATTGATTGACGAAAGAAGGCTGCTTAAATAAATTCAACAAATGCAGTAGAAAAACTTTATGCAACATTGAAGACTTAAGCTGGAAAAGTTGTCTTTGACAAATTGCTCTTTTGCTGAGACATTTTGCCCCCGCATATACTGGAATTCCTATTTCTGGAGGTGGTGCCGGGCTGCCGGTCTTTTTTTTCATGGGATAGGGGAAGGGGGAAAATGTGGGAGGGGATTACAAGGTGGAGAATCAAACTCTCATCAATAAAGCAAAAGTTCAAGTCGCCCTCATCAATTATCCATCTCGAGCAAAATGTAGAATGATCCAATATTATCTTTACCAAAATAACAAATACTAGTAATAAATTTACATCATCTCCCACTCTAAACCTCAAATCTTTTGGGGAGCACCCCCTAAAAACGAAAGGAAAAAGAAACAAGAATAAAGAAGAAAAAGAAGAGTAAAAAAGGTCACGTCTTTACAAGTTTGAGATGGGAAAAAAACTGAAATCGTAAACAATTGTTAGCCTACTTCAGTCTTTGAATAATGTGAATGAACTCACTCAATCATCACGATGTGACTTAAAGATCACTAATCCATTTGTAAAATGTTCAAACAATGTCGAGGGAACCATTTGATCTTGTGGATACTGATCTGGTAGAACTATTCTTTATTACAGAACGAGGAACAGATCGCGTGGAACCTTCTCTGGAACTATTTGAATACTGCATTGCCAATGTTTTCACTATCTGCTTGAATTTCCTTCTATAAGTTGGAAACTTAGAGACACTTCTACTCATTCCCACCATCCTGCCAAAACAAGAGAATGGATTTTTTCATCATTTTACTACATGTATCACCACACTCAAATCTTGCCAACAATACAAATTTATGAAGAAAATTTAAACAAAGAGACCTACCTTCGGCTTATGCCTTCAATCTGAGCAGTCCTTAGAGAATCCTGAGGCACCACGCTTCCATTTTCCCAGGCCTTAAAGCGATCAGAGTTGCTTCCGAAAAGGACTACTTTCTCTAGGAACCTCATTTCACCTTCTTCTAGATTTAGGACTCTAATTTGTTCCTTGAGGACCAAGACTGGTTGGAAAAACCAGTCCAACAGCCTGTCCTGAGGTCTGTTAAGGTGAGTGATCTCAAGATCCTCAAGAAGGAACAGTCCATCTGATCCAGCTTTTATGGAATAAAAGATTATCTGCAGAAATGTATAACACGGTAAACCAGCATTGACGACTGCAACATCAAGTCCGTGCTTTGCCTTCAACCAATCATCCAGGTCGCTGGGGATTATCACTTTCGCGTCCAATAATTCCTTGCCCCTTATTTCACATGCTTTCATCATGTTCTGCCACACCTGTTACTTTTTGTGACATGTCAATTACCCAATTTCATGGTTTTCAAGACAAGAAAAATGTGATTCTGTTTTTGAAAGCTCCGTTGAATTGTGTGACCACTTATATAAAAGCTTAAGTTGTTAGACAAGACACATTTTCATTTACTTAATTACGTCTTCAAATGCATAATTAGAGTAGATCATTGCACATGTTTGTCAGCATTTTGCAAATTGCGTACGCAGAAAGTGTTCTACTGGTGCATTTTTCACTAACAAAAGCATGCAAAACAACACAGAAAAACACACCTGCACCATTTTCACTTCTTGTATTGCCTCCCTCACTGATCTAGACGACGTTAGGCTTGGCACGAGCATTGCAGGTGCTTCAGCAAATATCGAATTTAATCTGCCTTGTACTGAACCATTTCGTTTCACAGAGTACTCTGACGTACTGGATCCCTTCTTGTTTCGATAATGAGGCCTGGCTGCAACTAAGATGGTCAGTAACATTGACAAATATGAAACCGCGCACAGAAATAAGGGAGAACTCGAGTAATTACTTTGGGAGAATGGACCCTTCTCTTAGATAAAGCCAATCATTTGTGTACTCATCAAACTCTGCCACCATTGCTACCACAAAAGCAACACCTCTTTGGAAGGACCTCTCCTGAATTCAGACAATTTTAACTAATGATAAATCTAACAATCACACTAAAACATCAAAACCGCGAAATGAACGAGGCAAAGGGATAAATTACCTGATAGACAATAACAGCTCCATATAATCCAATGAAAAAGCTGGAGAAAACAGCCATTATGACACTTCCAATGACAACAACAGGCCATAGAAGGATTGTTAATCCAGCAATGGGAATGCAAGCAGTTTCAAGAAATGGCCCTTCGCGGCTTATCAGATCATGTATGAGTCTGTACCATCCTTTGAACAACATGAATGGGCTCTTTATTATGGCTATAGCAGTGTATAGGGGAATTTCCACAATCAGTCCCAATAAACCAACCATGATACATCCTGGTACATGAATGAATCTGCAACACAACATTTAGCATTTCTTTATTCCCTGGTTATCAAGAAGAGAATTGAAAAGATGCTCGTAGCCAGAGATAAGAAAAGTTTCTATCCAAATCAAAACATTCTATTTACATATAAAATATTTCTTTCTTATATTTTAGTTCTTCAGACTCTTTCTTTTCATTGTCTAGACGGCCTAGCATTACCATTTTCCATCTTCTTTTCTCTTCGTGATTTTTTCTCTTTTTCCTCGAAGTAACGGTAAAATTGTTATAGTTGAACCTCAGAAGTAGTCACTAATGCTTGCATTAAGGTAGACTATCTAAATCAAGGGGTGCGGTCCTTCTCCGAACCCTGTTAACGCAGAATGCTTTGTTCCCGAGCTGCCCTTTCCTTTTCTTACTTAGCACTGTATTTTCCTAGTCTCCGTTATTTTTAATGTGAGAAATGCAGGATAAGGCTATATATATTAGATCCTCATGATCCGACCCTAATCCCATGCATAATGAGAGCTTTAATTCACTGATTTTGGAGGGCATGGAGAAAGTCAAACCCCATTTATTTACTGAGTCAAGGATAGTTGATTGACTTCTTCCTCAAAATAATTTGTGCAAAGTTTGAACGTTAATATAATATAGCCCTATAAGAAAATGAACACGATAACGCGTACAACAATGAGAAGATTCATTATGATTGTCTCCTATTTCTTTTCTTTTTTCTGGGAAAGTTCAACATAGAAAGGTTAAAATTAGAAACAAACCTAAAAGGTTGAAGATCAAGAGAAGCAGGAGAATCACGAAGTTCCTTCAAATACATTGGATAAGAATGATAACATATATCTGCAAAATCTCGAACTGCAGTGCAGCTACCTTTTATGGTTCCCCATGTTCCATCCTGAAAAATTAACGTAACCAAAACAACCTTAAAAAAGAACTAACGCTACTTAACTGCAGAACCAAAAAGCAAGACCTTGATTCCTATTTTCTTACCACAATGCAATGAACAAACTTGTGAAATTCGTCGTCATGTCTGAAAGCTTCAAAGGCAGAAACCCAAGGAGCAAAGAATCCATATCCAACTCCCACAAGAACACTACCAGCTATGCTTAATCCCAACCAAATACCAAATAAAGCTGGCAAAGCGAACAATAAAGCAACTTTAAGCGGCGCATCAAACCTATTAGTCCTGTTCAATTGTCAAGAAATCCACATTAGAAAATAAAGAATTCAACTTCAGATAACATAAAAATGAATGGTCTAAAAGAAGACATTTACTTGACAAGGGTGTATACTGTCCAGAAAACATGTGCTGGGAAGAGACATAAAATCACCCCAACATTTCCTAAAATAAGTATTAAGCCAGCAATTGGACCTACCAGCACACCTGCAACCAGAAAATTATGGAATTGAGAACCATGAATGTTAATAGTAACACAGACCATGATCACAAAATCATTCAAAAAAAAAGGAAAAATGACAACTCTCTATGCACGAGGTTCAGGAAAGGACCGGACCACAACTGTTGTACGCAGCCTTAAGCTGCATTTCTGTCGGAGTCTGTTACCCCTGAATCACAAAATCATACAGTAGAAAAAAATCTTGAAAGGTAAAAAAGAGTTGGTACTAACTTTTGAGAGCACCCAAAATTAGAGCAGAGCAAAAGGCAAATACAACATAAACGCCCTGGAACCAAGAATCCACGTTGTTGGTCATGTCTTTCTTTTTTTTATGTGTCAAATAAACAGAAATGAACTATGAAAGACAACTTCTGAAAATTGTAAAGACAGAAGAGAGAAAGAGAGAGATAATTTGATTTTAAGCCAATTAGTTGGATACAATAATCAAGAATAGTAATTTATATTGTCTTCATACGTGACGTAAAGGATGAGTTGGAGTCACTGGAGGATTAATTTTGTGTGAAAATTGGCGTGCCCCTATTCTTTTAAATTATTAGTATAATATATCAATAATTATGCAGACTTTTCTTACTTGGTTATTTTATTCATTAATAATTAAAATAAGCCAACTTATTTTGAATTGTGCCTGGAAAAAACAATTAGATATGTTTCTAACCTTCTAGAAGTTGAAATATTGTTAAAGCTTCAAAACGAAATGTAGCTTCTAGTACTTCTATTTCTTCTGTTAAATAATTAATGCACCTGAAGTTTATTGCTACGAATTTTAGAATGATAACGACTTCCCAACTTAGACTGCAAGAAGTCCATAAAAAATGAAACGAAATATCTAGCAGCTGATAATTCTAAACATTAGTAGCTCTAAGAATTGCAACAATGCCATGAATTTGGAGTTGCTTTTTTTTTTTTTTTTTTTTTGCTTTTTCCATTTGGCAGTCAGTATCGTCTTGAACTCTTGATTAATCCAAATTTGCCCCTAAGGCTCGTTAAGGAAAAAATCGCTCCGAAAAAAAATTATAATTCTCAGAGTTCAAACTCAAAGATATTTAATCAAAAGCGAAAGGATCTTATTCATTCCATTACAACTATAATTATATTCGACCTGTACTAGTTAGGAGGAAGTCTTCAAAGAAAAAAGTTTCACCTCTAAAGAAATTGCATGTGTTTTATTTGAAAGAAAATTATATTAGTGATAAGATAACTAGATAAGATAAGAAGCAAGAAGATTATGGTTGGATTACGTGTGAAGCACAATTTTAAGAAAGTTTCCGTCCTCCGACGTTGGCTGCCGTGGATGATAGTCAAGCCTAGCAGCCCATGAATAATTGACTCTTAATATTTTTTTGGCTAATAATTTCCCATTACCACTAACCCAAAATAAAGTCCTAAGTTAAGTTAAATCATCAACAAACCTCAATCATTTAATGAGTCTTTCAATAGGAAAAATTATAATAACAAATATACAAATGTAGCAAGAGGCACACCAATTTTTTTTATGTTCCATATATATTGTCTTACTTATCACGTTCCTTTTCCTTTTTGAAAGAATAAAGAAAGGAAATGTGATTGGTCAAACTCTTCCTCTAGTTCCACGTTTTTCCTGTACCCTTTAAATTGGGTGATTAAATTTTGGGTTCAAGCTACTATATATAGGAAGAAAGAAAAGGGCCCTGTATGCTGTATATTATAACACAGGGTATTGTAAACTTTAGCTAATAAAGCAAAATCTTTTAAAAGATGTCTCAATCAAATATTTATGCCTAGCATGACTAAACATTTTAGCAGGCAATTAGTTGAATTAAAAGGATTTTTTGGTCCCTAGTCTCTCCGGGCAGTTCATTCAATTTTGGTTGAGGTGATTCTTAATTGTTCATTACCAACTAATCTAACTCCCGGAGTACATGACATTCTTGTTGAAACGTGGGGTAGGGACCAGATTTATGCAATAAGTAATATGATAATAAAACAGTGAACACACAAATATGCAGTAAATTAACCAGCACAAAGATTTATGTGAAAACCTCTTTACTCAAGGAAGGAAAAATCATGATCTGCACTCATAGGCTCTCAATCTCCATTATAATCAAAACACATCTTGATTAAAGACTTCTTTAGAACTTAACTCTAAGTTCCTCAATTTGTAATAACTATATTACAATCACCTCTCGACACCTCTGTCAATTTCACTCTGAACAACAGTTAACTCTAACCAACATAAACTCAAGTAACTCTATCTAATAGAGGGTTTTTGCCTCTACCATGAAATTCTTCAATTGCGAAAAATGTGGAGGAAAAAGCAACCTTAAGTATTTATAGTAGTGTAGAATTGAGGATAGAATTTTGATTGGACGAGGTGTAATTTCTAGTACGTTATGCACCTGCACAGTTGTTGCACTAGCGAACAAAACCGTGCAGAGATGTGACGGCTGTATTTGGACAAAGTGTGCGAGGGACCTGGTCCTCCAATATCATCTAGTCATCATCAAAATATGACACAACAATTCTTAATTTCTATCCCTTAATTTCCGTATGTAGAATGATTTTCAGTAACTATCTCCTAGAAAAGGGACTATCTTCGAAAGGATTCAAACTACAACTTAAATTTAACTACAAAAAGAGGCCATCTTCGAAAGACTCAAACTACAACTTATATTTAACTAACTGAAACCACCTCCCTTCATTATTGTTAATGTAATATGTACGGCTTGTGCAAAAAAAAAAAAAAAGATCACCATCTATTCATAATTATTGAAAGCTCTTATAAATATTGGAGAAGACCCGTAAATTAGCTTCATTTTTATTCTTCTATTTAAAAAAATTATTACGTGTGTCTCGCGAGGAATTGGATTTCAACTTGTAAGAAAAGAGGTCCAAAAAGGTGTGATCGATTGATTATTTTATCATGCCACTTTTTGTTTCCTTTTACTTAAGTAGATTAAGAACAATTTTTTTTTTCTCTATTATTTGTCCACTTCAGCAAATTGAGAGAGGATTAATTATTCTATTTTAGAGAACAGAAAGAGTACATTACATGTTCGGGCATTATAGTTGACTCTACAATTTCAAAAGAACTAAAGGTTGGCCCAAAGATTTGTCAACCCCCATTTAATTCATTTTATAAGACAAGTAGTCATTATAGTGTTTTACCATAAACAAAAAGGGGTAAGAGGCATACACCTGTTTTAGCATATTGTTTTGGGCTAATAACAAACTTCTTCAGGTACTGGATCACTATAGGAATCAAATCAGGTAGCACCCTGCTTGACATTGTCTAGAGCAATGTTGCTAGTACTCCATAAAAATAAAAATATTACTGCTCTCGTGTTTGATTCTCCAAATATGTACTATTTTTGAAATATTTGACACTAATTCATCAATATTTTTAAAGAGTTCTAACAACACATGTGACAAATAAGTTCCTTTCGTGTTTGATAATTGTGAATCTATTTGATATACATACATTTATATGTCCTGGCAGTAGCTTCAGGCCTGGCCAAGATTAAGTATTACCCTACTAGTGTTTGACCCAAAATTAATGCAGCATCAATGTGATGGTTGGGAAAATTGTGTTTGCATTCTACATTATTGAATGATGCACTCAATCGGTCACTAATGAGCCAAATTTTAGCTCGTCGGTAGATAATAAATGTTAAAACAACATCCTCTTGTGTTTATATGACACATCCTCTAACACTAACAACACGTTTTTGCAGCAATTATATAATGGTAACAACATAATTGTCGCTAAATTATGTGTTGAAGCCGACTATTACTAGTAAAAGAACCTTCTAATTGTTTATAGCGGCAAGGCAATAATATAGGATTTTACCAACATTTAGGATAAATGCCGCTAGACACTTACGCAACTTTGAATTGCATGACATTTAATCAATTATCGCTATATATTTTTGCCGCTACAAACCTCTTTTGATGTAGTGTAATTAATACTTAACTAAATTAGAATTAGTAGACTAATATGAATTGGACTAAAATTTTCACCTGATTTTTATTCAGTGTTTTACTAGACTAGACAGGCAAAGGACTGTTCCTCCAGTATCAGGAAAATCCAATAGGCCTGTCAATGAATGGCACCTTTAACAAGTCACACGTGTAAACCAGGTGGCTATGAATCGTTACTAACCAAAACTAGATTCACACAACAGTATGTCAGTACCCCCTAATAAAGCCCAATTTTTCTGTATTCTAGCAATTCAGCAAAAGATTATACCACAAAATGCATCTGTAATTTTTGTGTGCTTATACATGTTTTGTTTAAACCATTAAAACCAAATGAAACGGTCAGGCTAAATGTAACCACGACCGAACACCTAAAAGGGCTCTCGTTTTCTAGTATTTGTAGTTGTGTACATCACTTTTTTCTATCCAGGGATGTGGTAGAAACAGGATCTGCTAGAAAAGAAAAACCCCACAAAGCCACAAAGGTACAATCTTGATTTTTTTCTTCAGGAAGAATGAAGATAAAAGTAGTTCATCGAAGTGAACCCCCAAATCAAGAACGTGTTATCTACCCAGATATGCCCATGCCCAAGAAAGAAGTTGTTGATGAGGAACACGAAAATCAACAACAACTTGGAAATCTGGAAACTGTGCCTGAACCTGATTCAGGAATACCCAACTCGAGCAATGGCAATTTGAGTCTTGTTGTTGATGGTTCTATCCCAATTAGCACTGTAACCCCATCTACCCAAACTCCCTCTTCTGCCTTGCTGGTATTTGTTTTTGTTTTTCTGCGTAAAAAATTTTTGTGTTGTTGTTTCCCCGTCTTGATTTACTGAATTGATGTTGGATCTGGCTTAATGGTTTCAGGGTAAAAGGAGGAGGAAGCCGAAGGAGTTGATTGATCAGATTTCAACAGTTCCCTTCAGGATGAAGAAAAGGGTAATCAAGAAATACTCTCCTGCTTCTCAATTCAACAATGTGAGATACAATTTTTCATCAAGCAAAGATTTTTCTGCCCTATTCATAACAACTGTTCTCTTAATCAATTAACCTATGGATCACATGATATTTGGCCAATTTATTGTTATACCCTAGCTGCAGTTCATAATCTTGCATTTATCCCTCTTGTTTTGCTGATAAAGCTTCAAGTAATTGCTATGTCAATTTGCAACGAACTCTGGTGGAAAATGTGATTAATGGGACTAGTAGCAGAATTTACAATTAGGATCTCACCAATTGCAAACCTGTCTGAGCTAATGTTTGGACTTGGTACAGTAATTAACGTGTCAACTTAAGAAAACAGGCTGATTTACAATGAAACTCGGCTAGCAAAGTTACTCTAAGCTAGGGCTGCATATCGGTCGGTTTCCATTCAGATTTAAAGGTTATCGGTTTGACTTAGTAACTTCTAATTAATTCCTGCCTTTCACTTTTTGGGGGTGGAAGGTAAAAAATAACATAGGGGAGGGGTAGAATCACTACATTATCATGGCCGATTATACCAGGTCCTTAATTTAAGCATGTATTTAATGCTATTTATGAAATTAAATAATAAATAGAAAAAAATACTATATCTTGGATCACTTTAAGATTCAATGAAAGGTATAAACTGCATTTTCATGCTCGTTCTGTGATGCCAAATACCTTAATAGCTTGCATGTTAGTAATCCCTTTTTCTGGATAAGATGTTATATCATTTTCCTTCCTGTTGCATTCAACATTTAGGTAGTATTTCAGGAGATCTCTTTGCTTATATGCTAAACAGTTTTGCTACCTCCCAAGGTAGGGGTAAGGTCTGCGCAGCTTTACCCTCCCAAAACCCCACTTGTGGAGTTACATTGAGTATGTTGTAGTTGCTCTTTGCTTATGCTAATTTTAGATTCAGAACATAATTGTGGTATTACTAAATTTACACTGTGTAGTTTTTGTCACATTCCATGATTGTTTACTTTGACCAAGAAATAACATTAACAGCTCTATTGCTGTTCGTCTTATTCTTGAGCAGGGAGTAGCTGATACTGGGCGCAGGTCAATTAGGTTAGTCTTTTAGTCAATACATTCTTTGGCTATTCTTCCACAATTGTAAACCTTCGGTATTTGAGCGTGACGGTTACTTGCTTTTTTCATGAAGCACCAAACAAGAGAGGGCTACAGCCGATGGATTTGGAAGTGCTACTCACATGAAATCACCAATCATCATTCGAGCAGAGGAGTTCCTGTCAAATCTTGGAAATGAATATCCGAGCTGCATGAAATATTTAGTTAGATCACATGTCGGTAGTTGTTTTTGGATGGTAAGTTTTGTCTAAGCAACTTAACTTTGACTTAGCAAAGGAATTATTTACTTAACCCTCTAATTTTGTATTATACCGTCCATACAAATAGGGGCTTCCTGTGCCATTCTGCAAGAACCATCTACCAAGAAAGGACACTCCGGTTATTCTTGAAAGTGAGAATGGCGACGAATTTGAAATAAAATACATTGCTGAAAAGACCGGACTTAGTGCAGGATGGAGAAAGTATGCTGCTGCTCAAAAGTTGGTTGAGGGAGATGTTTTAGTTTTTCAACTAGTTGAGCCTACTAGATTCAAGGTGACACTGCAAGTTTCCTTTTATAACATGCTTTAACTAAGCTTATTGCAATGGTTGTATGCCGTACCTTACTAGTTGATCTACTTGTGCAAAAGTATAGCAGATAA
This sequence comes from Capsicum annuum, assembly GCF_002878395.1. Classification (NCBI taxonomy): domain Eukaryota; kingdom Viridiplantae; phylum Streptophyta; class Magnoliopsida; order Solanales; family Solanaceae; genus Capsicum; species Capsicum annuum. Next base: position 146,334,072 of record NC_061112.1, on the reverse strand, counting down.
CTGTGGTTACCGAGAAATGAGATCGATTTTCTTTTTTCCTCTTTCATGGCGTATAAGAATGATGTCATCATGTAAAACCAGCTTATCCTCACCTCAATCAAGATGCTGCAGCAAGAGTGTGATTTTTCAGTTGAGATACGTTTATTCTCATCAGAAGGTCACAGTTAAACCAAACGTTTGTGAAGAATTATGGTTATTTTAGATTGGCTGGAAATAGATATTGAAAACGCTCTTGAATTTGACTATATGCTTCTGATATTATATATATCCTGGGAGACTTTGTTGCTCTGCAAATTTTGAGGTCAAGAAGGGAGGATTAGAAGAACTATAGAAAGCTTTGGTGGATCACCAGTTTTATGGCATTGTGTTTGTTGGACAGGATGGAAGTAGTTGACAAACTAACAGTTAAGGTGCCCTTTCTATTGTATTTCCTGTAGACGAAGTCAGTGGAAAAATATTGTCCAACTGCTGGTCTACTGTGCATCAACAGTAAACACAATTTTTGCCCCGTGCTGAACTATTCAAGTCCAAACGAGGGGGAGCAGGCATGTTAATCTGTTATATAGTTTTGTAAAGAGAACTACACTGTAGTAAGGTTTTTAGGTTTCTTTGAAGAGCTTGTCTCCGGTAAAGGATTCATGTTTGCTTAGCTTGTCATGGATCCAGATAGAGTATACTATTTGTTGTGGTTCATTTCTTGCTTAGTTGGTTTTCTTGCATTCTACTTCTAGGCCTCATGAATAGTGTTTGGAGACCATCTTATCGACATTACTTCGAGCCTCATATGCAGCAGCTGAATGACTGAATTTATACCAGTCAGCTAAGTAACAGCCTTTGAATTGGCAAACCATCACTTTTGATCTAAGTTGCTCTGACTCTCCAAAAATGTTGCCACACCCGTGTCGGATCCTTCAAAAATACACTATTTTTGGAGGATCCGACACGCACCCATAGACATTTTTGAAGAGTCCGAGCAACTTAGCTTTTGATGTTAACCAAGTCCACTTAAGTGATTTGACGTGTTCAATGCGCACGTAAGTAGCGTCTAGTGATGAGATAAGTAGTCATTCTTCCTCATGTAGGAGCGTACAACTACACATATTGTGAATCCTATTACATAAGGAAGGTTTGTGTCCTAAACTGTGATAGAGATGGAAAAACATTGGAGCAAGCAAGCATAATCCTTTAAGGAGCCTCTTGTACAAGCCAAGCATCTATCGAGATACTTTTTTGGGAGGAACAAATATATAGGCAATGCTATGTAGAAAGTCACATATTTTACCTAAAATTGAGGGCAGGTATGCACTTGCTTTTTTTAATTGATAAAACATTAGTTCCACAAAATATTGCGGATTCTTTTTGTGGTACCAAAAGTAAAAGGATAGCTATTAGTGATATCAATGACTGCATCCTTTTATGGAAAGAAATGGAGAAATGGGAACTGTATGACACAGTGAATAAACATGTTTACAACAGTCTCTGCCATATGTATATTACAGTGACACAGTAGAAACATTTTGAAGGTGGGGATGATTATCAACTTTGTGTAATAGCAGTTTATTGGTAGGGGCATAGAGGATCACAAATACTATTATCTTTATGTTGGTGCGGACATTGACGATGATGTTACACACTGTATTGGTGCAGTGTGGATGAAGTGGAGACTTGCCTCGGGTGTCTTGTGTAATAAAAAGTTGCCACCTAAACTTAAAAGGTAAGTTTTACATGGTGGTGGTTAGCCCGGCTTGGTTATATGAGCAGAGCGCTAGCTAGTCAAGGACTCTCATGTTCAGAAGATGCAAGTTGCGGAAATGAGGATGTTGAGATGGATATGTAGGCGTAACAAGAACGATAAGATTAGGAATGAGGATATCCGGGACAAGTTGGAGTGAGCTCAGTGGTGGACAAGATAAGGGAACTGAGGTTGAGATGGTTTGGGTATATGAATAGTAGATGCGCAGATGCCTCAGTAAGGAGGTGCAAAAGGTTGGATATAGTTGGTACGAGGAGCGGTAGAGGTAGGCCGGAAAAGTATTGGGGAGAGGTGATTAGATAGGATGTGATGCAGCTTCAGATTACTGTGGACATGAACTTTGATAGGAGGGGTGTGGTCGCGTATTAGGATAGAAGGTTAGTACGTTTGGAGTATTGTCTTGCTTTTCGAGGGATTTAGCCTTAATTCTTATAGTGTCTTGCTTTTGATTTCTATCATCATTTGTGTCGTTTATTATGTTTAAGTTGCTGCACTATTCTGTGATTGTTATTGTTCTCTTATTTGTTTTGTTTCTTTACTGTCGTTTTCACTTTTCTATTCCTACTTTGATATGTGGTATTCGAGCCGAGGGTCCTTTGGAAACATCTCTCTACCTCCACGAGGTAGATGTGGTAAGGTCTATACGGAGGTAGAGGTGGTAAGGTCTGCGTGCACTCTACCCGCCCCAGACCCCACTTGTGGGATTTCTTTTTTTTTTTTTGGTTTCCCATCCGGTGTCCGGTACCTGCATTGGAGCCCGACTAATCCAGATTCGCGCCGGGTTGGGCCCCATTCGGGGGGTAGCGCTCCCAACAGAGTTTTCTCCATGCCCAGGGTCGAACCTTCGACCTCTAGTTAAAGGTGGAGCAGCCCCATCCGCTGCACCACAACCCATGTTGGTCACTTGTGGGATTTCACTGGGTATGTTGTTGTTGTTGTCTGCATCAACACGTGATTTTTACTTTATCAGTTTACAGGTTTGAGAGGCAATTTCTGATTGAATTAGGGCTACTGGAAAAGCTGCTTTATACATTTATATGAACTGTTATCCAGCTAACAGCATGATAAAACCCGTTGCAAGTTATGATGATTTTCGTCTTAGGCTAGTGTCAGATATTATACGACATCTCAGTACAAATGCTCACCCATTAAGTGAAGCAGAAACCTGGAAATTGAAGAAATGATTTTCTAATTGCAAATTCACAGATCTTTACCGGCAATCTTTATCTAAACTTGGTTTCTGATTTCATAGGTGTATGTCATAAGAGCAAATGATCTAAAGGAGGTGGATGGCGCTCTTAGCCTTCTAAATTTGGATGCGCCCGCCAAGCTAAGTGATGCAGGTCAGTTGATCAATTTTATACTTGAAAATTCTGTGAAACATGACATATCTTTTGGTCTTTTCTGGTCCTTCTAAGCAACTTGTTTCCTATTTGTCACATGTCAGAGGGAGCTAATGCTAATAGCATAAAGAAACGTCAAAAGAAGTCTCTTCCCTTAACTGTTGTGCAAAAGAGGAGACGAAAGGAGGGTCCGAGTAAACAACTTGTGCCACTGGAGGCACAGTCTGGAAATGATAGCGATGAGGTTGCTTCAGAAATTTTAGAGGGCTCAAGGTTCTCTGGTCTTGCTATTAATTTTAGAGACATTAAGAGCCTTGAGGAGTTCCACATTCTGGTGAATGGAGTGCGCATAGACTCCGAACTTCCTGAACATATAAGGAGAAAATACTATGAGTTATGCTGCAGTAAAAATGCTTTTCTTCACGATCGCCTAGAAGGCCTTCATTGTAAGTTGGTTGCTGGTATGATTTTTGAAGTCGTCAACATTGCTGATATGATAAAAGCTTGCAAGCTCAGCACCCCACGGAAGGAATTCGATATATGGGAGAAGTCACTGAAATCTTTTGAACTTCTGGGCATGAGAGTTGGATTTCTGAGGACCCGTCTGCGCTATTTGCTGAGTCTTGCATTCGACTGTGAAGGTGCTTCGGACACCAAGAGGTACTGGGAAGCTAAAAAGGAATGGTCTCGAGCTGAAGATGAGATACGGAGTCTTGAAATGAAACTTGAGGAACTGAAACAAGTTTCTGCAAAATATGGTGCTGATGTTGAGGCTCTGAAATCAAAAGCAGAGAGCTATGAAATTATGTTCCAAGGAGAAGTCAACGCTCCTTGGTAATCTTCTCTAATATATTTCTACTTTACTATATGCTGCACGCAGCAAATCAGAACGGAGAAAGTTTAGTAGTATATCTTATCTTAGTTTGTGCATGACCCTTTTGACTGCTAAATTCTGCTGTTATTGTTATGTAAAGCCTGAACACCTAGCTAAAAAAGTTTCAACAAGTCTAGATTCTAAAGTCACTGTTTTAAAAATGTTGCTCTCTTCAACTTTAAATCAAATATATGAAAGTATGCTTGAAATTGTCAAATTGAGTCACTTTAAACTCTACAACTGAGAGTATTCATTTAGAACTTTGATGTTGATTTTAAAGGTCAAAAATTTTACGTTTATCTATGTGGAGATTTGATATACAACTAAGAAAAATTGCAATGGGTCACAAAACCAATCAACTCCTGAAATACTAGAAATGTTACTTCATTACTTTCATCAGCTAAGTATAATTTTAGAAGTAATTACATTCTCTCCCACCTTTTTAATTAGTTTACTTTCTCTCCCTATTAATATACATCCGTCAACCGACATATACATAGTAACGTATGTATATTCGAATCTATTAATGTCCTTAAAAAAGGAAATAACGGATATCTAGCAATTATGGACGTAAATAATGCAACTAATTAAATAAATGGATTACTTCATCCCTTAAATCATGTAAGAGCAACTGAATTTCAAAATTTGAAAACCACAAAATACATAAAACCCAATTCTGACAGAAAAACATAAATCAAATATAATTTGAGCTCTGGTTTTTATTGTTTTCGGGAGAAAAAAATTTATTTCGAATTCAAGAAGATAAATATTGCTATTCTTTTGAGGTATTCTGGTAAATGAATATCCAAAATAGAATATGTGAATTATAAATGTGAAAGGATCGTTGTCGCTGAATCAGTAAATTATTTGAGGTTGATTTCGTCAATTGCCGCGGAATTAAACATTGACGAAGCTCGAAAACTATTGATGTGCGTTATGTTGTCGACGGCAACGATTCACCTTTTCATATCAGTAACGATAATAACGTTCGGTTGTATATCGAGTTTGAATCAGTAAATTATTTGAGGTTGATTTTGTCAATTGCCGCGGAATTAAATATTGACGAAGCTCGAAAAATATCGATGTGCGTTATGTTGTCGACGGCAATGATTCACCTTTTCAAATCAGTAACGATAATAACATTCGGTTGTATGTTGAGTTGAACGGTTGTATGTCGAGTTGAAGAGTAATCACTGATTGTTTTGTTATCAGTTTTTTAGAAATTACTTTATTGATATGTTTTAGTTTCTTATTTTTTCGTTGAAATAAATTTGAGTTTAATTTAGTCTAAAATTTTAGTTTGATGTTGTTATAAACCAAATGGGAGAGTCCAACCCAAAAGACTAGCCTGATAGGTGGGAGAACCCATTTGGCCTATAAAGCCCTTAGCTTTTCTCTATTTTTTCAATATGGGACAATTGATTCATAACAATCGCCTCCGCTTGAGAACCAACGACCTCATTGATCACGGCTGGCACCCCTCTTAGGTCCAGGCCACCACTCCTGGCGCACAGGCCACCACTCCTAGTCGAGGTTCCACGCGTGGATCGATCCTTGTTGGTCACAGCTACGCCCAGTTGGTCACGGCTGGCACCTCTCCTGAGTCCAGACCACCACTCCTGGCATGAAGGCCACCACTCAGAGTCACGACCAAACGCGTGGGACTCTCAACGAGAGCATCAATGTTATAAATCAAATGGGAGAGCCCAACCCAAAAGACTAGCCTGATAGGTGGGAGAACCCATTTGACCTATAAACCCCTTAGCATTTCTCTATTTTTTTAATGTGAGACAATTGGTTCATAACAGATGTATTTTTTTCTTATTTGTGTTGTGCATGTAGTTGTTGGGTTAATTTGATTTGTTATTGTTGCTTGTACGTGCATTGTTTATTGAGTAATGTTTGAAATCAGTATGCAACCAGTTATGTATATTAGCTAACATACATAACCTGTAGATATAGACTTTAACTCAGTTATGTGTATTATCTAAATTACATATACAGTTATGTATATTATCTAACATACATAGCTAAGTTATAAACTTTACTATGTATATGTAAACATATACTCGCATAATAAAAAAAAATGCAGGCTATTAGTTTTTCATATACTCTTGACAAGCACAAATCGTTGTAGACGATGCGGACATGAAGGGCACAATAGACGTTTCTGCAAATTTTTTTCAGAGGAGAACTAAGTTATATTTTTCATAAACTTTTGAAGACTAATCACTCGATTATCGTTATCAGATTTTTAGTAATGACTTCATTGAACAATTTTAGTTTGGTATTTAAACTTTGAAATAAATATAAGTTTTCTTCAGTTTATCATTTATGTTTGATGTATTCTTTTCTCATATGTGTTGTGTATGTATTTGCTGGGATAATTAGTTATTTGTTTGATGCTTGTACATTCATTATTTATTCATTAATGAATGTAATTATTTGTAGATAAACATAATTTATCGACGACAAACAAACAACTTGTCAACATAGCTTATTAGACTATATATATGTAAAAAAAATTAATCTACTGTATATGTAAATGTTTACATATATACTCAATATATTGTTAAAAATTTAGGAGTACAGTGAATTTTATGTATGAGTACATATACACGGATTCAATATTTAGGAATGTTATAGAATTCTCAAAATATTCTAAAAAAATAAAAGAATTTACACAAACTTTTTTTGTTTGTTTGTTATGTTTGATTGAATCAAGTTATGTCATAATAATGAATGCGTTTTGTAGACAGAAGTGCTATGTATATGAAGACATAACCACACATTAAAAAATATTCATAGTGTATTATTTGTTTTTATACTGTTGAAAACTAGTCATTTATTTAAGTATATCAACTTGTACTCGTATGTATATGTAGACATACACACACATAATAATAAATAAATAATAGATATTTGGAATACAATAATACTATGTGTATGTTGACATATACATGCATATAAGAAAATGAATAAATCATATAAAGAAATGCTATGTATATTACACATATAATAATGACTGTGCTTTGTAGGCAGAAAGCTATGTATATTAGGACATATATCCGCATTCAAAATACTATGTATATTAGGACATATACACACATACAAAAAAGTTGATAATGTATTTTTGGAAGACAGTAATACTATGTATACGTAGACTACTTCATGCATACAAAAATATCGATAAATCATATACAAAATACAATAATCAAGTTATGTCATAATAATGAATGTGTTTTGTAGACAATAATGCTATGTGTATGAAGACATATACACACATTAAAAATGTATATGAAAACTACTTCGCGCATACAAAAAAATTGATAAACCATGTACAAAACACAATAATAATGCAGAAATATTTTTACCAATAATCCATACACAATAATCAACTATTTGATATGTTTGATTGAATTTTCTAAAAATTAACGCTTTTAGCAATGGATAGAAATTCCTCATGTCTGTCTCTTTTCATGGGTTACTGTAGAGTTGATTTGACCATGTTATTCATCATAACGGTAAGACTGGATTAACTCTTTTCATCTTCATTACTTTGCCTTGTAATGACATATGCCAACAACTTCCTCCGAATGTTCTCTTAAAGTTTGAAACCTAACTTCCAATATTACAATTTGAATGTCTCATTGACCAAGATCATACACATCAGAAGACAGAAGAGCTGGTACTTATAGCCAAGTAGCTGCAGTGCCATTACTTAATAAATATTGAAAATTTAGAATAAATAATGGTAAATTTCTTTCTAATAAAACTCAAGATCTTTAAAAATTGAGAATGATATAAGAGATTAAATTAAAACAGAATACCATTGAATATGAACTCAAACAAGGTCGATTTCAAAATATGATAACTAACCTTGATTTTAACCTTTTTTTAAGGGGGCAAAACGTGAGAGTAGAAGGGAATTCTATGTATATGTAGTTTTGGAGAGAGAAAGTTAAAAAGTGGGATAATCGTAATATGTTTAGGGAGTTAAAATTTTTTGTAATAAATAAAAGATAAGTTGTGGATTTGTGTAATTTATTTAATGATTTCCAACAAATTTGCAAAGGAGCGTACAACTTTTTTTTAAAAAAAAAAAGACAAAGCACAAGAGTACATGCATAAGTTCTTTAAACGTAGCACAGTTGACAAAAATTACCTCATCTCCGAAATATAAGGTACATACAAAGCTCACTTTTTAAAAAAAATAAAATTACAAAAGTTCATTTGATTTTACAAAAGATTCAAAATAAATAAAGAAGTTTTTTAGTAACATGGTTGAAAGTGAAGTACCTTACCCCCAAAAAAAGAAAAGAAAAGAAAGTGGAGTAACAGGGATATTAACTATAGGAATAGGAAGCTTCTTTGCAAAATGGTTAGTGAGTTGCCAAGTACATTTTGACCGGCAGCTCTCACGCTCTGGACATAATTTGTATGTTGTCTACTGTAATATTCAAATGCACATTTATTAATTCTGATGACTCAGATTCAGATTGGTAAAAGTGAATTTTGTTTTGGAGTTTTGTGCTTCCTCCTCTTCCATCTGTCATTTTGACCCCTTCACTTCTATTTCTATTTTTTTTTTCAATGAGAAAAGAGTGGCCCGGTGTACTATAGCTTTCGTTATGTGCAAAGTTTGGAAAAAGTCGAATCATAAAAAGTTATCGTATGCAGCCTTATCTTACATGACTCTCCACTTTTCAATAGGATTTATAAGAATATAAAGATGATGAAAAACAAGTAAGGAATAATATGTCATGTACCTTAGTACTAGTAGTATTTTGGAAGTAAAGCAGAATTCACTAGTATTTAAATAGTTATGTCAACTTATTGCTAGAAATGAGCCATAGTAATAGTAAATGAGTAGAACGGATTGGAATCATGCGAAGCTGCTTTCTCATCGATCTTTTCTCGTCCTGAAATTCATCAGTATTATTCCAAATGTCATATATAGTTGTCATTTCATCGGAGAAACTGTGCAACCAAGATACCACAGACAATACAACATGATTCAACAATCACATTTGTTCATAAAAAGTAAAGCCAAAAACTCCCAACTTCTACATATTTAACAATTGATGATACAATCAAAAAAGTACACAACAGCCCTCAAAGATACCAGTAAATAATCAGAATTTAAATTCAAAGCTTCTAACTCAAAACAAATCAGAATCTGCATTGATTCTCCCAAACTTCAAAACTAAGAAAACATAAGCCATTGTGACATTGCCATAACCCAAAATACCTTCTAAAAATCTACTTACTGCACCTGCACCTCAATATTACTTTCAATTAAAACGAAAATCCATATCCCTTCCACTACCAGACCCATTGTACATCTCCTGCAAGTAAACACAACAACACAAGTGAACGGTCATATCAAACACACTAGTTTTACTAGATGTAAAACTAAATATTGCATAAATAAACGTACCTGGGAATTCTTGGTGGCATGAGGCAGGTCTTGAGGCCTCTTTTCATCATTTTTCTTGTCGATTTTCTTGGAACCAAGATGAGATTTTTTGAGGCCTAATAGACCCTTCCACCTAGTAGAACTTTTGGGTATCGTCAAGGTAAAATCATTATCATCATCGTCGTCGTCATTGAGGAGTTCATCTCGAATAGTAGTAATAGTCTTTTGAGTCTCTTTAAAGGGCAGTAACCTGCCCTTAGAGAAAAGTTCATCAGCACTAATCATGGAATAATTAGTGACGGAGAATTCAAAGTCAGAGGAAACAGGAGCATCACTATAAGACCTTTCTTGATTCTTCATCATCATTTGTTGTTGATGATGCTGAGAAGAAGTAGTTGAAGATTCAATGAAGTCATTGGAGAAAGAGATTCTTGGACTCATTGAATAATGTTTGTTGTTGTTGTTGGTGCTGTTGCTGTGGTCAGTGGATGAGTTATTGTTTTTGTTGTACATTTCTAAGCATGCCATGAAGAGTAGGAGTGACTATTTTTACTCTCAAAGACTCAAACAGGAGAACATATTGGTAGTGAGTAGTAGTACTATAGCTAGTGTGTGTGTGTGTGAGTTGGTATTGCAAAATAAGAGCCCAACCACCCTTGGCCACACCACCTCACTACTCCCAATTCTTGCTGAAATAAATTCTTAAGGGGACCCTCTTTCTCTGAGTACTACTACCCACCACTATATGTCTGTATTTATATCATCAAGAGTATAGGCCCTGCGATCTTGGAGTGACAACATAAAAAGGGGGTCACCCTCAGCCTCTTTTCTCTTTTATGAGTTAATTGGTATTTATTGACTAGACTAATTTAGATTCGAGAGTATACTTTCTTCGTCTTTTTTTTTTTTACTGATCCATTATGGTAAAAATTGATGTTTATTTTTACTTGTCTAATTTAAAAAATCGACAAATAATTTATCATTTAATTCCTCCTTTCTCCTTCTTGCGAAGACTTGGGCTTACTTACTTGCTTGGCTGAGGGTGGGATTCCCTACCTGATGGGTCTAGCTAGGCTGTTAGGCACCTTCGGTCTAGTTTTTCTCACTTCTATCCACGAGCATGAAGTTCCATCTACAAAAGGAAGCTCTATTTATTGCCTTATTTCCTTTTCTGACCAAAGCCATTAAGGTGTGGCCTCATTTCTCAATATATTTCTCGAAATATTAAATTAATTATATTTAAATAGTGACATAATAAAATTGTGTGTCTTCTATTTATTATTTTTAAAGGTGTGATAAGTTAATATTATTGAATAAATAAAAATAAACGAAGGGAGAGACAATAATTTTTTTTTTGTAAGGTCCACTAAGTAGAAAAACGTTCCCTCGTAACTATTTGAATTCAAGATCTCTATTCAAAATGGAAAGAATAGCATTTATGTTGAAAGAGGATAGGCTCTCATTTTCTTTTCAATTTATGCATTCAAAATATTCAGATTTAACTGGCTAAACTAATCTAGATACGAGCAGTGTATGGTGCATTGTAGGTAAAGTACTCCTTAGTAAATACTCTATCTAGTTCAAAATAATAAATTTATGACACTTGTTTTATGAATCAAGATAAAGATTTTTCAAAGTTCAAAAATGTATTAAATTTTTTTTTTCAGAATTAGCCTTCTCTTTAATGGATTATTGGAAAGACACAAAAAGAATAATATTGACAAATTATTTTTACCATCCTTCTCAAAGGGTGTGGCACACTCCAAAAACTCTTATTTTGGACGAAAGAAGTAGAAATTATTCAGCGTAGGTTTATTAAACCAAAAAACACTCTCTGATATCAATATTTTATTTTCATAGTTTGAATTCACAATCTCAATGGTGAAGGATTCACATTCATGTCAAGAAAGGAGAATTAGTTTCTTTTCGTTAAAAAAGACATTTTGTATATATATTAACTAGTTGGTACAAAACATCTTCTTCTGAGTACCTGATTTGAAAGGTTATTTAACATTTACGATGAATGACAATGGTAAAATAATATTTGGCAGGAGGATAATATATAGCTAACATCTGGCCATAAATTTCGGGAGTAGATTTTGAGAATTTATCATTCAAATATTTGTATGATGATAAAATTTGATCAAATTTTGAAACCTCAAATATTTTTAAGTTTTCAAAAACTTAATTTTTGAGACTTCAACTCACAAAACTTCAATTTTTCTCAAGCAATATGCATGTCTAGACATAACTTCAAAATCTAAAAATCAAAACTTCAAAAAACTAAAATTTTCATATTTCGGGTATCAACTTCAAAATTTATGACCAAACTAGAGCATAATAACATTCTAGTACAATTATATTTGACAAAATACCAGTCATACTACTGAGGAGAGGGGTTTAGCTGAAAAGATAAAGGAGGATGTTTGACTATATGTTGGATGTACATGGACATCAAATCAAAGATGGTGATGTTTTTTGGCTTGACGTATTAGCTTGAAATTGAGCGATAAATGTACGAGTGTTTGCTTTAACCCAGATGCAGAGTTAGGATTTTTATTAAGAGATGGAGTTCAAAATTTAAAATAAAATTCATCAAAGAGAGTTTGATATCTATTATATATATATAAAAAAATAATTTAAGTTATATATAAATAGCATAATCTAATTGTTTGGTATATGGGACCGAGATAATAATTTCAAAAAAGAAGTTAGTATTAGTTTTATTTATATTTAATCTAAGATATTAGCTAATCTAAAATAATTCTTACATTAAAATAATAAAATTAGTTATTTTATATATATATATATATATATATATATATATATAAAAAAAAAAAAAACTAATCTCGTAAAATATCTCATACTAAAGGACACCTAAATCTTGAATGAAATTGGATGGTGAAGGAAGCCAAATTGTCACTTGATTGTGTTTTTCATTGAATGCCCCTTGCTTGGACGTTTTGTTGTTGTTGTTGTTGAATGACATTTCTTTTTCTATTTGATCTTGATGTGCCCGTTGTATAGTGTTTCGTGCATTCATTCCCAAAATCAATTCTTTGATTGGGATATGAAATTTCGGCTTTTAAGTGCCCATCCAGTCTATTGTCCAAATTCAATATGAGCCTCATAATACGACAAGGAAACACTGACAGAAATTTTGACCATATTTAGTACCTCCATCAAATATTCAAACTTGAGTTAAATTATGAAAAGATTAGGATATACTTCATCCGTTTCATATAATATGAATGTCTTAAACTTTTATATTTAACTTTTCATATAATCAAAAAGATGCTTAATTTTTAGGATATACTCCATCTGTTTCATATGATAATATGGTTGTTTTAAAGTTTTATATGTGAATTTTTTTGTATAATTAAAAAGGTATTAATTTTTCTCTTTTAGATTTAGATAAGTGGATCTTTAGAACAATAATAAAGCATCCAGTTAATTTTATATTTGGAGTTTGTGAAAGCGGAGTGTATGCAGTAATACATATCAAAAACAGTTTGAAAGAAAATACACTAGTAAAAAAGAATATGGCAAATAATAAGAAAACATTACATAACATTCAAAAAGCAAAAAATAATGACAAAAATCAATTAATAATGTGATAACTGAAGAACAAGGAATAATTAATAGTAATAGAAATCGTAGGATAAGAAACTAAAAGAATAATAAATTACGATTAGTATGAATGGAGAAACAGGTATATCCTTCTTTGCAAAGTCTCATCCTCAGTGAGCTAAAAACGCGTCATATCCTATCTAATCACCCCTCTCCAATATTTTTTAATGGTCACTCTCACCTTATCTAGAATATCTTCATTCCTAATCTTATTTCTTAACTTGCCTATACATCCATTATCTCACTGTCTCAAGTCTCAACATCCTCATTCTTGCAACTCTCGTCTCATCAACATGAGAATTTAGTGTAAACCATATTAAATAAATACAATTGAAGTAATGATAATTTAGTAAAAATATCTTTTATTTTGTTAAAATAAATAGATTTTCTAAGAGGTACGTCCAAATTAAAAACATCAACGTTTTCTTCTCTAATTAGTTTAATGCTTTGGAATGACATTTCTTTTTCATTATCTCTTCGACGTGCCGTTATATAGTGTTCTGTGCATTCCATTCCCAAAAATCATTTCTTTGATTATTTCGGCTTCTAATTGCCCATACAGTGCATGTCAAAATCCAATTTCAGCTTTTAATAAGACAAGAGAAATGGTCTTTTGACCATATATGATTACCCATCAAACATTCAAACCTGGGTATTGTCGACTCATAAAATAAAATATTGTAAAAATATGAAAAAAGATTTAGGATATACACAAAGTGAAAGGTAAAAGGTGGGGTCTTGGCAAGATGTATATGAAAGATCAAAAGATTCAAATACAAGAGAGTAACTGGTGACAATAAATTAAAGGGGAGAGGGCATTGGGTTTGTCAACAGCTGCTTAATGTTTTAAATGCAAATACTTTCCTCTCATGAGCACAAAGGGTACTGAAAGGGGAGGTTGGTTGGCTTTTGCCTACAGAAATGCAGCAGAAGGATGCTGCATTGCAGTGTGCAGATGGCAGCCATGGGTTAATATGGTTGACTCACCTTTTGACTTGTATTTTTATTACTACCACTGATTCATGAGCTGGCTATGGGACCACGTGATCTTGATATCCATTTATCCATAATCCCACCAATTAGACCTTTGGTACCAGAGATGAGGTGAGACTGAGACATCTCGACATTAAGTTTGGAATTAAATTTACAATATTCTATAAGATTGATTCTATGAATATATCTCGAAAAAGCTTATAGCGTTAATCAAACAGAGTATGAATCTAATCTCAAGCTTAATCCCGAATATGCCACCTCATTTCATCCAAGCAGCTTAGATCATTTTTTTATCCACTGAATAAATTAGTCTGAGGATTATAATCTCATGACTGTAATGTTTAGTCGCGCACCGTGCCAAACAAACCCCTAGCCTTTTGTCTCGTAATATAATCTTGGACAAGGTGGAATGCAGATTGCAGCTTTTGCAGATATTGAAAGGTTAGAAGTTGGAAATGAGGGGTCAAAAGTAGTAGAGTATATTAACCAAAAAATCAGAAACATTAATAGGCACGCGTTTTGTATTTCCATTCAGAGCTACTACTATTCAAGTGCAGCAGTTGGATCAGTCAAAATAAAGTACACTGGATTTACATCAGATGCTGTTCACTATCCTCCCTTACTTTATTTACTGCAACATGCCAAATTGCCAGCAACTTTAGACTTCATTTAATTAGTTCACTTAACCTGTTATATGCTCGAATTATAGGAGTAGTGATTGTTGATGCGATAGATTTATGATACAAAGGATTGTTACTTGATGATTATATATAAATTTCTGTATAACTTAATATATAGGTATTATTTAATACCGTTAAGCAAACTTTTTTATAAAAAAAAAATATAGTAATAGGGGAAAGGAAAATGTGGAAGGGTATTACGAGGTGAGAAATTGAACCCAACGTTGTTTGTCATGCAACAATTTTTTTTTATGCAGTCAATCAAACATTATACTATTACCTTATGCTGAGTTTTGTTGTAGGATTAGCTGATCCAATACAAAACCAAACGATCATGCTAAACTAGGGTAATTTTCACTAATGATCATTGAATTTAAAACCTATACTCCCTCTGTCTAAACAACGCGCATAGCGGGAGTTTTAGTGCACAAAGATGCCCTTTTACTTCCATTGTTGGAGTCCCACATCGGTGGGTTAAAGGGTCCTTGGTCTACTTATATGGTCTTGGGCAATCCTCCCCTCATGAGCTAGCTTTTGAGGTTGAGTTAGGCCTAAGGTTCATTTCTTTATCATGATATCAGAGTCAGGCCCACCCAGTTCATTGTTTCTCATCTTATATTGTCCACGCTTCAGATACCCAACCCTGGGTGTGCGTGGGGTGTTGTAGTCCCACATCGGTGGGTTTAAAGGTCCTTGATCTCCTTATATTATATGGTCTTGGGCAATAGTTTTTGAGGTTGAGTTAGGGCCAAGGTTATTTCTTTATCATCCTCTATCTCAATTTATTTGACACTTTTCTACAATTATAAATTTCTCTTTTACCGGAGTAACACAAAAGTCACAAATTGAAAACAAACTCTAATGTAAATATATATATTTAACGATCTAGATGAGCTACCTATGAGATCATGAAAAATAATTCCCTGGAAAGAAGCTGTGATTTGCAACATGCCAAGGATTTTGACTTAGTTGCCCATTTCCAAGAGAGTAGGCCAGTCAAGTTGTTCCAATCTATAGAAGCTTGTGGACAAGACCTCTCATGAAAACATTAGGCAAATGTTATTTTCCTAAGGAAAAAATGCTCTTACCTACTCGTTCATGGAACGTTATAAATTGCTCAAATCTATTCATATTTAAAATATTGATGTATGTTAATAAGTTGGAAGAATCAAGTGGTAATTACAGTAACCCCCTACTACTACAATTGAATTGGCGAAAGCAATAATAGCACATTACAGATTCCAAATGTAAGTGATCTAGTGATACTAGCTAGCCAGCAGACATTATCATTGAGTACTAATTTGTTTGCGTACCTAAACATGAGCTGATTTTTTTTTACTTAGAAAAGAAAAAATGGATAGCTATTATTTTCCCACAAATTTCCCTCCACTTAGATATAACTGTAAATTGAAAAACCTAACACCTAATCTTTATTGGAGTTAACTTTCTCATGTGCAAACGTTACGTTATTGGGCGTAGCCCACCATTTTATCCATTTCATTCTTGTCCAGAATTAGCAGCTTTCATGCATTGATGGGCCTCCCACGAGCTGAACCATATGTGCAGGCCCTGCAATGTCTCTATGTACAGGAGCCGGGAGCGGAGCTACCCTCGTCCATTTGTGTACCGCTCTATAGACAGATATTTTTATTTATAATGTAAATGTTGAATCCTTCGACTTTTTCGTGGATTTGCATTTTAAAGATACATGCTGTGAAGGGTTATTCTGAAGGAAGTGATGAGGAAATTTCTAAGATGGTACAGTTTCTTTTGCCTCTTGGAAGGTGCGTATTGCTTTGTAATGACTTCGTGTACACCCTTTTATGCTTGGACTAGGTAATTTTTAAAGCTTGTGAGGGGACTTTTTTTTTGTTATGATAAGATTAAGAAAGAGTAGTTTAAATGATTTAGCAGAAACCCAACGTAAACCCTGTTTCTCATTTCACGTGGACACCACACCAACTTATATACTTAATTGAGAAGTATCCTTTTAATTTGCTGTATTGAAAGAATAAGGTGCTCAAAATATTTTACTGAATTATTGAGCTTGGATTGCGCATTGAAATGCTCAATTCGAACTCACATAAATGTTTATAAATTTAATTTATTTGAAGACTAACCCTTGATAATACCACCAGAATATTATTGCACGCATTATTTTGTTCAAATTAGCATGCTTAATTTTTACACGGACCGACGCCTTTTATTTCGCCGTTATTTTCCAGAAAAGTTGACATTATTTCACACCAGTTGATCCATTTTCTTTTATATTAGAGTAAAAATCCATTTGAAGCATAATATAGCATCTCATTTATCAATTTAAGAACTTTTTTCTAAGAGAAATTTCGAGCCAAAGTAGAATTATAATAGCAAAAACATGAATGACTCAACTTTTAACTGAGGTGACGGTAGATCATTTCACATAATTCAGGGAAATAGTTGACCTTTTGCCATTAAAAAATCATGGTAGATGTGTTCAATTCAAAAAGGATGATCAAGAATCTAATGCATGAAACTTTAACTAGCTACTAAAATGCACTTTGCAAAAAAATAAGACAATTGCAAAAAAAAAAAATTCATATTGATCGACGTACAACGTATAAATTCACATTAAAATTATTTTATTTTTCATCGTAGCGCAAGTTAGTCAAATAAAATTTCATCAACTTACGAGATTTCTTGGAAATGATGTTTGAGATACGTTTTCGAAACTTCCACATTTCTTGAAACTGATTTTTTTTCTACCCGTTAAATTAGGACATAGTACCCTTTACCAAAAGTTAACTTCATCAACTCATTTGCTTCAAAACTTGTCTAAAAAAGAAAATGTATCCAACGTCTGTTAATCAAGACTACGGCAAATTCTCCTGTGAAGGATACCATCCAGGTCCAATGAAACAACCACCTTACAATGTTCCTCACTATGCATCACCCGCCGGTATGCCGGTGCATTCATCCGCCACCACCAACACGGTGGCGTGGTCAACCGGTCTTTGCCACTGTTTTGATGACCCTGCTAACTGTTTAGTTACTTGTGTTTGCCCTTGTATCACTTTTGGACAGATTTCTGAAATACTAAACAAAGGGACAACTTGTAAGTATGCAACCTTTATGTTAATTACTCCTTCTGTTTAAAAATATTTGTCGCAATATTTGACCATTTTACTTTTATTTTACCGTAATTGAGATGGTTATAGTCTTCAAGATCAATTACTACCAAGAGTAAAAGGGAGGAAAACAATTAAATTGTCTTAAACTTCTAAAATGACAAGTATTTTGAGACATGTATTTTTAATAAGTACGACAAGCATTTTGAGACGGAAGGAGTAATTAGTATGATATTGTCTGATTTGGTTTTGGTTTTATTGAACTAAGATTATGATGTTTGTGTTGTTTTTTGCTTCCAGCATGTGCTAGTAGAGGTGCATTATATGGTTTGCTGGGAGTGACAGGATTGCCTAGCCTATATTCATGCTTCTATAGGTCCAAAATGAGGGGGCAATATGATCTGGAAGAAGCACCTTGTGTTGATTGTCTTGTTCATGTTTTCTGTGAGCCTTGTGCTCTTTGCCAAGAATACAGAGAGCTTAAGAACCGCGGCTTTGATATGGGAATTGGTAGGTTAATTCACAACTCTCTCTCACCTTTCTCTTTAATCTTTTGAGTACTATAAGTTTATACTGTGACAATATAAAAAATATACTAATAGTTACGCAATCAGATTAGTTTTACAACATATTGGCATTGTGTTGTAGGGTGGCAAGCTAATATGGAAAGACAAAGCAGGGGAGTTACGATGCCCCCTTATAATGCTGGCATGACCAGGTGAAATGTTTGCTTTTGTGGTTGTTACTAATTCGATGTACTTAATCAGCATAGCATCCTGATTAATTTTTATGGCAGCTGGTTTCGCTTGTAATAAGATGATGAACTTTGACAAGCTTTACAATTTGGAAGTAATGCTACCTCGAGTTCCCTGTATTTTTGGTTGGCGATGTGTTATAGCTAAGTTTGAAATTATATCCTGATTTAAATTTATGTATGATGAGAGTACAACATAAATCGCAATTGCAGTATTCCTCGTTGACGAATTCAAGATCAAACTCTTCCTACCAATGAAATTATTAAACCTGATTCCATGAACAACATATATACATTCACCTTAATTGTTTACTTATAGGACCACAAAAACCGAAAGCATGTAAAATGAGAAAAAAAATTATACAGAAACAGAAACGCTCAAGAAATATAAAAAAACCCAACATACATAGCACTGTCCTATTCTTATAGGTATCACAGGAGGGGAGAAAAGCATAAACTAATTACTTTCTACCAGCAAACTGTTTTGATTGATATAGTTTGATATTCTTCTTCAACACCAAGCAACTCTTTTGCTCTCTGAGCTTGCATCAGCCAATCCGTTCTATTCAACACAAAAAACATGAGACATGCACAAACAGCCTGAGCAGCCAACAAGCCAAAACAAAGGCCCAACAAACCCATTTGCATACCAAAGCCCAAATAAATTGCCAGAGGCAACCCAACTCCATAGAAAGAGCCCAAGTTTATATGAGCACCTAAAGCTGGCCGCGCACTCCCCCTCAAAGCACCACAACCGGTGGTCTGTGGGCAGTTGCCCAATTCACACAACCCCACCACCGGCATTGCTGCCGCTGTCAATGCCAAAATCGCCTTGTCGTCTGTAAAAGCCTTGCCCCAAGTACTTCTAAAGGATGTCATAAATAGCATTGCTACGATGCTAGTAACTAAGGCACATAAAGTTGCTACATGACATGAAGTCTTTGCTTTACTAGGTCGATTGGCTCCCAACTCATTTCCAACTCTTGTGGAAACAGCTAAACTTAATGCTGATGGAAATATATAAGCAAGTGAAGTTGCCTGCAAGAGAATTCCCATAGTAGACACAGCTTCTGCAGCATTAAAAAGAACCCCTGACAACAATATCATCAATTCATACCACCACCACTCTAAGCATACAGAGATGCAGCTAGGGACTGCAAGACTCAAAATTGGTTTCCACCCATCAAAGCAATCAGCTGACCAACCGTGCCAAGATTTTCTATGAACACCAGAAAGGTTAACATAAAGAAAAAGAACAATAAGTAGATTGAAATCGGCAATCACCACGGCTATAGCAACACCTTTAAAACCAAGGCTAAGGTTATAGATAAGGAAATAGTTGATAGGTGCATGCAGGACAAGTGAAAAAGCAGCACTAAACGTAAGAGGGAATATGACATTCTGAGTTCTCAAGTAGATTTTGAGAGGATTGATAATGGATTGAATGAAAAGATCAGGTAGACAGAAACACAGGTAAGTAGAAGCAATTGATGAAATGGTTCGATCTTGGCCACAGAGAATAAGCAAAGGTTCAATATTTAGCCACAAGACGGAAATGGGGAGGGATGAAAATAACAGAATCAAGATTGTTCGTTGGAGAGTTTGACCCATAAGAGGCCATTGCTTGGCACCCCAAGCTTGAGAAGATATAGCCTCCATACCCAAAGCAAGTCCAGAAAGAACAGAGTAGCCAGTGATATTGGCTATGCCAATAGACAAAGATCCACCAGCAAGTTCTTCTTTACCTAATCTACCCATGAACAGCATTGATATCATTGATTTTCCATATGTAAGCAATCCAGCAGCAATGATGGGTAAGGCTATTGAATACAGTAATTTGATCTCCTCCATAACCTACAACCATATATTTCAATTAGTGTCAAGATTCAATGGCTATCTTCATTCTAAACATTTTTTCTTATAAAAGGATCAAATGGTTGGTCATCAATACAATCTAGGTTATAACAATAAATTTAGTTTTTTTACTTTTGAAATGTCTAATTATTCGAATGTAAAATCTAACCTCTAAAATGCTTGATCGTCGATACAATCCAGGTTATAACAATAAATTTAGTTTCTCAATCGTGAAACGTTTAATTACTTGAATGCAAAATCTAACCTCTGAAACGGTTGGTCGGCGCTACAATCCTGGATATAACAATAAATTTAATTTCTTAAATGTGAAACGTTTAATTAATCGAATGTAAAATCTAACCTCTGAAATGGTTGATCGTCGATACAATCCAGGTTATAACAATAAATTTAGTTTATTAAAAGTGAAACGTTTAATTACTCGAATGTAAAATCTAACCCTGAAACGGTTGGTCGGCGATACAATCCAGGTTATAACAATAAATTTATTTTCTTAATCGTGAAACGTTTTATTCCTGGAATGTAAAATCTAACCTCTGAAATGGTTGATCGTCGATACAATCCAGGTTATAACAATAAATTTAGTTTATTAAAAGTGAAACGTTTAATTACTCGAATGTAAAATCTAACCCTGAAACGGTTGGTCGGCGATACAATCCAGGTTATAACAATAAATTTATTTTCTTAATCGTGAAACGTTTTCTTCCTGAAATGTAAAATCTAACCTCTGAAATGGTTGGTCGCAGATACAATCCAGGTTATAACAATAAATTTATAATCTAACCTCTGAAATGTTTGGTCGTCGATGCGTTTGCTCTTGTTCATCCGGAGTTGTACCTGCATTGGTTGATGTCAACATCGGAACATGGGGATCCATCAGCAAAGGCGTTGAAGCTTCTAGAGCCATCACAATCACCAGGATGTCGTGCAGAAGCTAATAAAGAAACCTTGAACAACGATTATATGTACTAGTTTGTTTCTAGAAGGGAAATGAACATTCTATTTTTCTCAATGAAAAAGGAATGAAGTTACAAGAGTAGAGAATACAAGTACATCCACACTTATGAATGAACTATAGGAAGTAGTTTCAACTTGTATTTAATGAGGGAAAATGTACCTAGTGTAGATATGTAGCAGTGGGTAGTGAGTTCGGTGGTTTAAAATGGAGAAAGTGAGAGAGAGGAAAGATAAGGTGGGAAAGTGTACATGGGGAAAACCTTTGTCCTTTCTCTACTTCAATCCAAATCTTTGTTGGATTCCATGCAAATGCCAAATTTCAGTAAGCTGTCATCACATCTCTTCGTCAATAGATTCTCTCCCTTCACATTTTATTTCATTTTTCACATTTACGCCACTTATTTAGTTTGTGTGTTGGTGAAAGGTAGCAATTACTTGATAAAATAGGATCAAAAGAGCTAAAAGAAATGTAATAGTAACAAAAATCTTCACACTATAAGGTTATTAAAAGGTCCATATATACTATAAATAGTAATGTTAACTGTACACGGAGTGAAAAAAAATGAAGATGGAACAAGAAGTTAGAATACGTCATTCACTATGGTAACCGAATCTGAAAGAAGAATGACTATACCTGCCAAAATAATAATAATTGCATACAAGTTAAATCACTTTCTTTCTTCTAAATAAAAGTGAAAAGTTACTATATATCCTGATTTATTTATTTTTTAGTCAATTTTTTTAAAAAAATAAATACATATTTCTATACTTACTAACAATTTAATTTAAAATGCTACACAAGATTTATTTTAGGTCATAAATTTCAAAAGTCAATCCTATGACTCAAAATTTCGTGTCAAGTCAAATTAACTCAGGAAAATAAAGAGTATATAAATGTGGAGTGGTAATAAATGTCATTCCACGGTTACTATAAACTCGAATCCAAAATCCAAACACGATAATTGAGGCCCTAACTCTCATTTTAACTCCAGAGAATCTGGGCATTTTACAGCATCTGTGGATGAGGAAAAGTAAACACCACGTATATGAAAACTCTCAAAAAACATTGCACGTGTAAGTACACACCCCTTCTTGTTCATAAGAAAAAGCCATGGAAAATAAATAAATAAATAAATATATATATAAACCATTCAAACGGGAAAAGGAGGTCAAAATCTACGTTCCCCGTGCGCCTTAATTTGGACTGGAGTATAACGGATTCTCGTACAAGTGTAACTCCAACTCTTGCAACCGACAAATTCTAGACACACTTATATAATCATTGCTATATCGTCTCTATTGTAAAAGTTTATATATACTCAATGCTTGGAAGATCGTCCGTATAGAAAATGTTTATATACACTCAATGCTTAGAATATTGTCCCTGTAGAAAAAGTTTATATACTCGGATTTCTTCACTTTCCGGTGTTGCGCCCATATCTTAATAATATTGGTGTGAGTTTGGGTATGGGTGTGGCATCTGTTTTCAATCTGGTAAATCAATTTTGGGTACTTTAAGCAAAATTGATGGAAAAGTTCGGACAAATTTAATGACTTTTATACTAAAAAAAAAAAAAAAAATTAAGGTGAATACGAAGAAAACAGAATATATTGTTTATTGAATTTTCTATGTTACTCATTTTCCTTCTATCTACTTCCAGAACTATTGATCAATATTTATTCCTCATGTTCTCCATTTAAGATCTCATATTTTAGGTTTTCTAACTCTATTTTTAGATATTTTGAATTATTTTTAGCTAAATTTTTGCCCCCATATCCATACCTGAATCCGGATCTCTAAATCTTAAAATTGAGATCATGTAGGATCCGAACTCTAGATCTGCACCCGCATCGGTAGCCTACCTAGTCCTAGCAACTTAGGATAATACTGTTCCAAAAATATCTAATTAAAAATACTGAAATATCCTTTACTCTTCTTTGATTTATTAACCCTTCAGCTTTTTTGTTTTCCGTCCATAGCACCAAAGACTAGTGAAAATTAACTTGGGTATTCTCTTATTACCCATATCTATCTAAACTGCAGCATCCCCTGCTAGTCATGAATTAAAATTGCAACTAGAGGTACATGCAGCACCAGATTCATCCGGACGAAGTAATTTCCATGTAAAATATAAATTAATATGTAAAAATTCACTAAAATAACAAATAATAAATTTGAACCCATAATTTAAAAGGATTAATGCTTTAAATTACATAAAATATAAATCTTGAATACGCCTTTGACTCGCAAGTTGCAACATGAATTAAGTAGGATTATGATGGCTTTGCATTAGGCAGCAGACATCTCTTTCCTTAAAGTTTAGGAGAAGCGTTTTTTATTTACGGAATCGAATCTGTCCAAGTCTCAAATGCAGTATACATAAGTAGGCCAGCTTAGTACCAGCTAAATTGTTGTATCAGGAGAAGAAAGCCATGGCAAAGGCGCAGATGATATTTCCTCTTTTTCTCACAAAATTTTAGGGACCATGTATTGTCCAACTTCATTGTATTCCCTTTCTTCCCTTCCATAAGACAGGATCCATCTCTATCAATATCTCCCACTCAGCTGATGAAGAAAGAGACCCACTCAGCTGATGAAGAAAGAGACACACAACAAACACTTAAGACTAAATTGCCCGGAACAGGCAATGCACTGGCAATCAGATTTCACGTGACACTCCCTATTTCGGTGGAAATTTTCATCAACCAATTGCTCAAATTCATTGCTTTAATTTGCACGTCCCCTTCGAATTTGGGGGGACCCAACCCTCCTGATTATTGCATGAAATTCATGATTCTTTTCCTACTTGCTAGTTTGTTATAAGTGATGCCCCAACTGCATGGATCTTTGCCGAATCAACTCCTCCCCGTTTTCATTGCCGAATCACCATGCTCTAGCTCTACTCGGAGTCGGAGAGGAGAGGTTGACGCATTCATAATGTAACTTCTCTCTCTCCAGACTCCAGTAGGTGGTCATGAGAAATAACATATGATATCCTCCCGAGTTCTTTCCTCGAGGCATTCCCAAGGGAGGAATTGTATATCGAAGATCAACAGAAACAAATGAGGCATAGTGTGAATAGACAATTATTTCTACAATATATAGATGAAGTAAAAAAGAATATTTAGCAACTCTATGTCAACAATAATTTAGTGACTTTGATGCAGTAAAGTAAAATTGAAGGACCATTCGTGAAATGAATGCGAGTACTATTGGAAGGCAAACTCATCAGCTATAATACAAGTTACTTTTTGGAAGGAATTGTAATGGCACGCGTTGTGAAGTACTGGGATAGAGAAATAATTTTGCCTCTTTCAAGCCGATCTGATCAAAGAAAGAACCTTTTCTTCTTTCTTATAAATAGTAAAAAGTGTAAATTGTTGAGTAAAAGCACAACTGGAACTCATAATTGGGAAGATTACTACATAATTAGACAAGATCCAAATTCCTTCGGTGAAACTTATTTAGGGTATGTTTAGTTTTCCCTCAAGACCAGGCGAGGTATAATTAATTCTTGGAACAATCAAATTAAGACACCTGGCAAGCTTTCGTTGTTTCTATCCCGTATTTGGTTAAGGAGATCAAGATCAAATTAAGGATTGAAAGTTCAGCTGCTTTCCAAAAACACCCTGGCATGTTGCAATCAGTCATTTTGCAAGGTTTGTCGAGAATATCATAGCTAATTGGGCATAAAGCTTTACTCGAGAACAGATCAGTTGATCTAGCTGTACGTGAAACTAGACATAGACTGGGGAAACGAAAACGACCTGCAGAAAGATACATCTTACTTTCCCACACAAATAGTCTTGTTTTTTACTAGTAGCATTGTTTTGCTTCTTTCTTCTTAGTAATTTATTCCAACTCAGCATATATAAATCTGTTTCTCCATCTTCATACTCCCTACAATCTCTTTGAATGGGGAGAAAAATGTATAAAGCAAACAGATTGAAGGCTTTGAGGGATCGAGCGTAAACCACAGCTAAATATAATTAGTATAGTAAATCAGGTTAAAATCCAAGAAATCTCCAACAGGAAACTTCAAATGTGGCATATTGAACCTCATGGAGTCGAGATTTTAATGGGTTCATTATCTTCTGAGCAGACACAAAAGTAACCTATATTTAACAGTGTGGGTACTAAACGCTAGAATTAAAAGAACGTGTTCCACATCTTGCAACCAGTTCATTTATCTGGGCCTGAGTAGGTTAATTCCAAATTCTTAGAAAAATCCCAATGAACTTATTTAGCTATAGACAATCTCCTGGTCCCAACAAATCACTCTATGAATGGGGATAAAAGATATATAATGTAAATAGAGATACGACTTGAGCAAACTGACTAAGATAATAGTAATACATAATAGTAAACAGACGCACAAGTTGTTATATTGATTGAAGGAAAAGATAATCATAGTATAAAGAATATAAGTTGTCCCTCCCCTCCTCATGCAATATAACCCATGACAGAAACTGTGATAGCGTGCCAATTATTGCAGCTAATAAAACCAAGTTCTGTGGTTTGTGAAAGATAGCGGAAAATTCATGTCACAACTGAAAGTAAAGTCATGACTCAAGCCAAGAATGAGAAACATTAGTTTGCCAGCAAAGCATCACGAATCCCAATTCAAGGATAATGGGATCCTTCTAGGGCATAGCCCCGTAGTGGGCTTGAAAAGAATTCAACCTTCCAAATTCTAACTACCATTTAAATAATCAAAACGGGAGTTCATGCATAAAACTGAAGTACATGACAAGGCCCAATAAAGATCTTACGTCTTGAAGATCTCAATGTTCTAACGCAAACCTACTGACAATTTGAATCTTCCCTAATTCGCATATCATGTAGAGTACCTTCAGATTAAATGAACAGCTAGTAAATCTGTACAGCCCCATTCCTAATGACATAGGCAAGGAGCTACATTACGTTAGAAATTGAAATCATCTGGAAGAGATTGTCACATTCACCCCCTTCCCAACCCCCAAACCCCCAGAAAAAGGTTCAGGAAATCAACCCTCATTTTCTCATAATTGACAAAGCATGGAATTGGATCCAAATTCATCAACAAAACTCTACTTAGGTAAGCCAAATGACAGTCTGATGTAGTACTACAGAAGTATAGAATTTTTAAATCATATACTGAATTACTTGAAATAGCATGGGTTCAGATGACAGCTGCAGGGCCTCATATCTTTACAGCATCTCAAAAATCTGTTCAGAAGCATGTGCCCAAGTTGACAAGCAAACATTATTGAGATAATCATGAACTTCAAAAGAAAGGAAATACTAGACAATTGTGCAGATATGCTTCCGCAAATGCCAGTACCACAACACATGGTTTCAAATAACCTAAATTGCGCGGACTCTTCATTTTTTATGCCGCATCCTTGTCGGATTCTTCAAAAATACACTAATTTTGGTGAATCCAACAAGCACCCATTGACATTTTTGACGAGTCTAAGCAACATAGCAAATAACTCATAATCCCATTCCGGGCTTCACAATGATATTTCCATGCAATAATAAACAGAAGGAACCAAATTAACAACTTACATCAATGGGCATTTCGTCTATGAGAAGACCAGTACTTTCTTCAATGCTTTTGAGAGCAACAACTTCGCCTCCAACAACCATGTTGATCGCAATTCCATCTGCATATGATCCAGAAACTTATGTATATGTTCAAGGAAAAAAAAGAGATAACATGACACCATATATTAAGAACCATGTAGAAATGCATGATAAGGTATGTGTGTGCCGGGGTGTAAGTTTGACGGGACGTGCTACTGGATGGGATCCATCATAGTTGACTCCAATCTGGAAGAAGTATTATAAAGGAGATGTGAAAATTAATTATGTTCCGTTTTGTTTTGCTTTACTTCCATCTCTCAAGTTTCATCTGCTCTTTTTGTCAAATTTAGTTCTATAGCATGGAAAGAGAACCTGCAGCCAAACAAGTAGCCATGCGCCTCATATATGTTTCCTACATAAGAACATAACAAAAAGGTCAGTACATTTGCTAGTCCTGAGATACAACAACAACAACAACATACCCAGTGTATTCCAACATAGTAGGGTCTGGGGAGGGTAGAGTGTACGCAAACCATACCACTATCTCAGATAGTGAAGTAGAGAGGCTGTTTCCGATAGACCCCGACCAATAGCAGTATAACAAACACAAAACATAAATGTATATAAACTAGTATAGTATGCAAAATAATCTAATACCGCCCGCCACAAGATAATACAACAACCACAAGATAATACTACAAACTATCTATCCGAAACCATAGACATCACTCAACACCACGAACAAGAAACTTCAAACACAAATAAAGAACGTTTCCCTACTGTTACCGACACACTCCCACCCCTTAACACTCTACCCTAATCCGCGTCTTCCACACCTTCTTATCAAGGGTCATGTACTCCGTAAGCTGTAACTGCTCCATATCATGCCTAATCACCTCCCTCCAATATTTTTTCAGTCTACCTCTACCCCACCTAAAATCATCCATAGTCAGTGTCTCACACCTCCACACGGGAGCATTAGAGTCCCTCCTCATCACGTGCCCGAACCAACATAACCTCACTTCTCGCATCTTGTCCTCCACCGAAGTCACTCCCACCTTCTTCCGAATAATCTCATTCCCCACCCTATCAAACAATAAAATGAAATTGTCGAGTACAGTAGACTATTTCTTTCACTATACATGTTTTTTCTAGGCCAACTTCCTCCAACAATTTCAAGAATCGAATTTGCTACATAAGGAACAGAAACAAGGAACTAATAAAATTTAAAGAATTAAAAACATAAGACTCTTATCAGCCCATAATACATGTTATACTCATGAAAAGTGAATTAACTGCAAAAAGCCAAAATACCTCTAAAAATCTATTCCCCATTAAAGAGTATATCGAGCTAATTGTTTCACACGTATATTTATTTATCAGCTACAATGTTATAGTTTATCTGGGTTAATTATGAATAAGTATAAAGTGGAGTCACATATGTGCACAAATGAGATATCTGTTGGCTGGATCTCTGATGCAGTAAATGGAGGCAGCATCTGGGCTGCTAGCCCAAGCTTATGAGTCCAGTTCTTCATTAAATTTACTAGGCCCAATTTATTATTTATCGACTGCTTACAGGTGTTGTGCTGCTTATTAGTTGTTTGCGCATAGCATCTGGATATTTTGTTTTCAGCTGAAGTCGGTGAGGTTATATGTTAACATTCATTCACAACTTTGGCAACTCAGATGTTCATATTCAGCTGACATGGTAGCAGAGTATATTCAAGGTCTGACAAGTATCAAGCAAGATCATGATAATTTCTATTGATTGGTGTTAGGGTTTTGCAATCACAGCAAACCTCAAGTCAGTACTTGCATGTACGGATACTGTTAGAATAGTTAATGGTTTTCTTTCATGTTTAAGGCTTTAAGACTTAAAAGTCCCACTAGCTGCTCTTATTAACCTTCGGTTCGTGTTATTCTTCTCCGCCTGATCAGCATATACCGAATCCTTAAAATTTCTCCCATTCTTTGAACCTGCTGTATATATACATGCATCAAGTAATCCTGAAACATGGTGATGTGTAGTCTCTTGATGTAAACGGGTTTGGTGCATGGAGAAGAATCATGCTCACATTGCAGTGAACTAAATTGCTAATACTCTTCACTTTCGTGTCGCACAATGTGTGTGTGAGTGTGGGATCCGCACCAAATCTAGTCAATGGATTTTGGGTATTTTGACCAAAATTGAAAGAGAAATTTGAACAACTACAATGATTTCTGAAATCAAAACAAAAGCTAGGGTAAAATTACAATTAGGCATATGTTCTTTTATCATTAAAAGATATTAGTATTATAAAATGTCAGCAACCAGAAGATGCTTTAAAGATATAAATCAACATCACTGTTGAATTTGCAATGAACTCAAAATCTGTCATGCCCCTTGAATCATTTGTAATAGCCACGTTGCACCCAAGGGGTGTGGGTTAGTGGTTTAATGAAGTTGGGTTGAGCACCATGAGGTCTCAGGTTCAATTCCCAACAGAGACAAAACACTAGGTGATGTCTTCCCATCTTTTCTATCCTTGGTGGACAGTTACCTGGTACCTGCTATTGGTGGGAAGTGGCAGGTATCCCGTGGAATTATTCGAGGTGCGCGCAAGCTGGCCCGGACAACACGGTTATCAACAATAAAAAGAAGGTAAGGAAATGCGTCCGTAAACAGCCTCTCTACCTTCATGGTTTGCGTACACTCTGCCCTCCCAGACCCCACTTGTGTGATTTCACTGAGTATGTTGTTGTTGTTGTTGAGATGCACCTGTACTTAATTATAATTACGTATTCAAATTTGCCCTCAAAAACTCATGCATTCCTTTCCATCCAAATAGGCCAACATAATCTAGGCATATTTTTATATATCTACCTTTATTTATTTGAATTATTTTTAGCCGAATCCCCGCACCGGTATTAAAATTTAGATCGAGAATGGTCCGACCTCTAGATCCATACACGTACCGGACACCCAAACTCGAGTCAGAACAAATTATCATTGCACTGCTACCTAGGACTTAGGTGGTATTGTGAACACCAATTATCCCAAACCACATGTAGTTAGAGAGGTGTAATAACGTAATAACCATCTTTCATCTATCCAAAGTGTGAGTGTATTATCCCAAACCACATGTAGTTAGAGAGGTGTAATAACGTAATAACCATCTTTCATCTATCCAAAGTGTGAGTGTGTATATACATTGCTTCTTCTGCTACATTTCAGTATCTTTTCAATGTTTAAAACCTTAAATCAACTTCACTCCATCTTATCTTAAATCACTTTACTTCTACTCACTAAGTTGTTTTAACAAAGAAAGTACAACATGAGTAGGCAAAAAAAAATTTGGAAAATTAGAAAGTTGCAATAGCTAGGTGTACCTTCTTAATATGTTTCTATGGCTTCTAATTGGATCATGCATTGGTCTATCCATCTTCGAAATAAAATCAGAACTTGGAGAGAAAATAAGGATTTATCTAGCATCTCACATCTTGTGCACATATAAGAGTGAACCTATGAAATATAAACCCTGATGAATCATCCTTGAGTACATTTACACGATATATCAATAAATTACACCTCAATCCTAAACTAGATGGGATAGACTACAAGAATCCTCTACACCTCTTCCTCTCCATTAGGTTTATTCATCCCAGTATTAAATAATGTATTCTAAGACAAACTATAAGTTATCTAAAAAACTAAAAATCAAACTCCAATTTCTACGTCACAAATAAGCCTCTAACATAACAGAAAACACTTCTGGCGAACAGGTGAACATATTTTAGTCTAGAAACAAGAACAATTTTATTTTTTTGAGAAAGGTAACAGTCTAACCAAAAAAACAATGCCTTAATTTTAACTAATTGGTATCACCTATATAGATCATTTGCTTCGGCTGTTATGTTCTTGGCTTAATCTGTATGAATTTCAAGAGATAATAAGTTTTTGAAGAGAACTCCTACGTCAAAAAAGGAAGTCTTCGAAGAGAACTTCTTTCCATGCGACTTTATATCTACCTTTAAAAAAGAAAAAATGGAACCTACCTTGTTCAATTTTAGCATCTTTAATCATCATATTATCGCACCTGTGGACCACTACATTTGAATACATTCTATCAAAAGTAATCTTTTTATGTTATCGAATCTTGTATAAACACAAGCCCATCTCAATATCTTCATTTATACAACACTTCTGATACACTGGGGCTTAGAGACCCATATTCATTTCAAAACAATATTGTGAGACCACAGTTCCACTTACATAAGTATTCTTTTATCGTACATCACTCTTCCATGTCAGCCATCCGATTTCAATTTTATGTGTGAAATTTCCATACTTGGTGCCATTCTCTTAGAAGACCGTGCCTAGACATTTGAATTATCTGCAATTCAGCACTACATTCTTACTTAATTTCACTTCAACTTCATTCTCCTTAAGAAGGCTAAACTTACTATGAATAAATTTGTCCTACTACTTATCCAAACATCCTCAGTTTCTAAATTACTTTCCATACGTCAAACTTATGAGAGCATTTGAGCTTTTCGTTTTCACTTTGGAATCCTTGCGACCTAATTTAAGAGCTCAATGGCTCCAATCTAATAGTTATTCCAGTAGTTCTGTTTATCTAGTATTGTCATCACGGTCTCTCTATGTATGTACTTCTGGCGTCATTCTCGGTTTCACTTTCTAACAAAGATAAATAGGCAGCATGTTATGGGAGAATGCTTTACGACAGAATTCAAAAGGCAGGAAATAGTGGAGCATCAAAAGATGAAAGAAATAAGTAGGTTTCAGTGGACACTGATCAAAGGATACCAGAATGCCCAGAGTTCAACTTTAGAAATTAATGATTTACTGACTCCCACTTTTTAGAAGTTAGATGTCTCTTTTTCTAAATTCCACGACGGAACAATGTTGTCATTTCACACAAGCCCTCTCAAGTGCTATGATCAAACAATTAAAAGTCACACCACTAATTAACAAACTTTCAAGTCCCACGAGTAAGTGTTATTAAAATGCTGAAACGAAAGATTAAGGAAATGTAAAGCCTATAAGAGGAGTACCTTCTTTGTTGGTAGCTCATAATTAACCAAGACACGGGCATAAATAGGAGACTCCCCAGAGTTAACAAGGGGAAGGCAAACATCCGTGACAACTATCACATGAGACTTTTCCTCTTCCTTCTCTGTTTCCCCTGCATCACCGTGTTTACCTGTCGCCTGCTTGTTCCACCTCATTGTAGCCTGACGAAACCTAGAGAAAACTCTTGCGCGTTCCGCTTCAGGAAGATCACTGTACTGCAATTTTCACAAATATATGTTCAATCAATCAATCAACTAGTTGAGACTCCATATCAATTCCATCCATTAAGACTAATTTCATTCAAATAACATGTTTAACATTCAAATCAAGAGTGAAAGGAGAAAAACACATCTAAAGTATTCTAGATTTTTTTTTGAGTTTTATACCTGAACTATCAGTTGTGTGAGTTTCATACCTAAACTATCACCAATTATTTAGCAAAACACACACCAACTATTAGTTGCTCCAGTTTCACCTTGAACTTGTGAAACTCAAACAACTAATAGTTTTTGCGTGTTTTGCTAAACAGTTGATGATAGTTCAGGTCTAAAACTCAAAATACCAGCTATGACTCAATTTCAAAGTTCCAAAATAACTTTATCCATTATATGAATCCTCTGCAACCATCTAGTTCTATTTGCGCCCAATAATTCCCATAACAGATAATCAATGTAGATTTAACAACTTAAGTCAATTGATAAATTTGCAACAGAGAGGGAAACGGTAATTGAGAGAGAACCAGAGCGTCGATTGTAATATGTGAGAGACTAGAGAGTGCATAGCAAACAGCATCAAGCTCATCACGTGTGCTGCAGCTAACAACAATAGGTAAGGACCGAAGCCGGCCAGCCATGCTCAATAAATCCACCAAAGTCTCCTGTTATTTCAATTCTAGTTTCAATATAAGTATGAAAAGCGCTAATGGTTAACGGAATTGGAGAATAGGAAAAGCAGTTACCATTTTGAACTGAAGTCTATCGACGGCGAGGTAGAAATGGCGTTGCTGGCTCAAACTGAAGCTTGATGGAGATGTCGATAATGAAGCTTCGTTCGATTCCATTAATGGAGAATTTTGCTGCGCTGGAAATTTTGAAGAAACAAGTCGCTGCTTCACGGATTGACCCTTCTATTTCCCTACTACTTTGCAGACACTTTCAATATTCCAATTATAGGAAAGGGTAAATTTCATGTATTTTCACGTCATTATCATATCACCTTCTTCATAAAATTTACTACTCCTCCCAACCCAAAGTTTAAGAAATAAAATAAAATTTTAAAACCAAAAAAAAAAATTATTTGAGAAGAATTAAAATAAAAAATAAGTCACATAAATTGAAATAAAGAGACTACAACTTGACTACTGCTATTACTTTAAAATGAAATTATCACCTTAGTAAAAAGAGAAAGCTATTACTTTAAAATAAATTTGTCACCTTAGTAAAAAGAGAATATAGTATCCAACACAGAAATTATTAAGTTTTGATGAGTATATTAGCATAAAATAAAATTCAAATAACTTAAAATACTTAATATTTCAATGAATGATTTATCTTTTATTTTTTAAAAAATTTTAGTAAAGAAAATTGAATCAAAAAGTATCGACCTTCGAGTCAAGTTCACAGGTCAAGATAGTGAACATGTGCAATTGACTAATCTTGTAGGTAAATATTAAAATTTATTAAGTTGAGACGAAAATTCAAAATCACACATTTAATAAACATAAAGATTCAAGATCAAGTATTTAAGGTAAAAAATTAAGACGGACATTTTGAAGAGACTAAGAGTCAAATGGGTCGAGCTGGGCACTAAGCAAACTCGGCCCGGTATGATCCGACCCGGTCAGCCCATAGGCTATAGGATACCGGATCCTGAGTCGAATTATTTTTGGGTTTGGGCTCGGTTAACCCGGCCTGGACCAAGCCCAGTTTCAGTCCGCAGGTTAATCGATTCGAATATTTTTTATTTTTTTTAAAATCGGATTTTGTACAAAATTGGACCGTTGGGCCCAACGGCTATATTACCGTTTAGGCCCTTAAAACGGCTCAAATGGCATTTTTTAATTTAAAAAAAAAAATCATTTTAAATATTTTTTTAATCCAAAAAAAAATTCTATAAATATGTTATACTCTCAAATCATTTTTCACACAAATTTTCATTCTCTCTTAATTCTTAAATATTCTATATATTTAAATTGAGAAAAATGGTCAAAAGTCTCCCCAACCTTTACCCCAAATCTCAACTACACACTTATACTTTGCGAGAGTCCTATGACCCCCCTGAACTATTTTAAAATGAAATTATTACCCCCAACGCTGACACAGCAAGAGAGTGTGTTTTACTCTCTTTAAAGAGAGTGAGAACGGAAATAATTTATTAAAAAATTATTTTTAATATTTCTTTAAATAAATATATATAATTTTAATTATTATTTTTCTTTTTTCTTCTTCTTCTTCTTCAATTTTTCTTCTCTTTTTTTTCATCAATGACATCCAAGAACTCATCAATGGCATTTCTTCTTCTTCTATTCTTCTTCAATTTTTTCTTCTTCTTCTTCTTCAATGACATCCAAGAACTCATCAATGAAATTATTATTATTATTATTATTATTATTATTATTATTATTATTATTATTATTCTTTTTTTTTCTTCAATTCTTCTTCTTCATTTCTTTTTCTTCTTCAATTTTTCTTCTTCTTCTTCTTCTTCAATGACATTTCTTCTTCTTCTTCAATGGCATCCAAGAACTCATCAAGAAGAACCCATTGAAGAAGAAGAAAAAAAAAAATAGAAGAGGAAGAAGAAAAATTGAATGACATATGATGTGGCATGACGTAGAATTAATTTTTTATAGTAAAAAAAAGTAATATGACATGAAATTACGTGGAATGACACATAGCAGCGTATGTAGACCATAAATTAAAATAAAATCTGGGTATGAGCTTTTAAACGGGCATATATTTCATTTTAAAATAGTTTAGGAGGTAATAATTTCATTTAAAAATAGTTCAGGGGGTTCATAGGACCCCCGCAAAGTATAAGTGTATTGTTGGGATTTGGGGTAAAGGTTGGAGGGAGCTTTTGACCATTTTCTCTATTTAAATTTCTAAAGTGCTCACTTTAATTTTTTAATTTTGCGATTACAAAGTACGAGTGAAAGTTTCTAAAGTCGCAACCTTCGGATACTTTTAAAATTTGGTATTATCGTTTGATCTCTTACGTTTAATTTTTAATTAGTGTATTAGTTATTGAATATTTCATTTTATTATATTTGAGTTTTGAATTTTTTTAGTTTAATTTATATTATGAATAAATTAAGAAACCTCGTCACTAAAGGTGTTAAATTTTTTTGTCCCGGAAGTGGTAGTAAAAAATGAATTACTAGCGGTAGAGGTACTTCAAGTAGTAGATATACCTATGTGTCTTCGCCTCCGGTACCGCTTGGTACACCTTTTGAGAAAGAAATAGGCATAGGTGCTCACGATATGGATTATGTAAAAACTCAAGAAAATTACGGTATAGAAGAAGAAAATGAAGTAGATGCGGTTAATTTAAACGAAGATGATAAAAATATTGGTGAGACACTCGCGTAGAAAATGTTAACGTTAGATCTGAATCGGTTAATCTCCCTCCCCGTGCCCCAAAAGCTCGTAAAACAACTGGTATTGCATAGTATTTTTTGAACGTATATCAGATATTGAGGTGCAATGCAATATTTGTCAACAAATATATAAGCATAAAAGCGGAGGCAAGCAAGGCGGTGCGGGTACATTAATGAGACATATAACTGATGCTCACAAAAGAGAGTTGAATATTGCAAGAGGAGGTGGGGATGTTGGTGGGCCATTGCAAACTAGAATGGACCTAGTAACCGGCCAGGTAATAAAGAAGTATAATAAATTGAGGGACCGAAAAAAAATAACTAAAATGGTAGTTGTGGGTTGTTTGTTTTTTGGTTTCCCTTCTTCTGATGCATTTATTCAAACAATTTATAATCATATGTTTAATGGTATTCCTAGAAATACTTGTCGGTCTGATATTTTTAGACTTCATTCACAATATTATTTTTATTTATCAACATTGTTAAAAAATATTCAATATAGATTGTCCCTAACTTCTTATCTTGGTCTTGCTGTAAATAAAAAAAATTATTTAACCTTTATATGATGAAAATCGTAAACATACTGGAGATTTTATTGCTAATTCGATTGTTAAAGTTGCAGAATTTTATGGTATCGAAAATAAAATCTTATGTATTGCTTTTGATAATGCTTCTAACAACAAGACTGCTATAACAAAGTTAAAATCTAAGTTATCTCCGTCGTTACCTGAAATTTTTCATATTAAGTGTGCGTGTCATATATATAATTTAATTGTAAAACATGGTCTTGAGTTTTTTGAGTTGTATATTGAAAATATTCGGCTTGCCGTTGGTTTATTTAAGGAAATAATCAAATAAAAAGAATTAGAAAATTTAAAGTTAAATGTCAAGAAAATGGACTTGCACTGATATTCATGCCTGAGGAAATTGATATTAGATGGAATTCTACGTATGATTTTTTTAAAACTTGTTATAAATATAGAGTTCATATTCCACTAGCTTTTAACCAATATTGTGGTTCATTTGTTGATTTTGCTGATTGCATGCTACATGATTCTGATTGAGTTGTAATTAATAATCTTGTTAAATTTTTAGAAAAAATTTATATAGCTACGTTTGAATTTTTTGGCGCTTATTATCCTATTGTTTGTAATATTTTGGTATATATAGCCGATATTTCTGGTTTGCTCAAAGAATATAAAAATAAAGAAGGTTATAAATAAACTGTTGGTGCCGTGTTTACTAAATTTTAAAAATATTTTTTCTCGATTCTTCCTATTTACTTGGTTGGTGTTATGCTAAATTCATGCATGAAATATAATACTATGTGCCACTTTAGTATTTTTATTTATGTTAACTTAGAAATAAATACTAACAATGATTCTGAACAAGTACAACCTAATTTGTGAACGGCTATGGGTGATGCGAATGAATACATAGAAAAATTATATAATCGTTATGCTGATTTAGTTGATTTAGCCGTACCTACAAATATCACTCCAACTGTCGCTCTTCATCCTCCCGATGAGCCATTATCTTCTAAAAAGTCGGCACATAATGTTTTTCGTGATTCCTTTTATGATTTACCTTATTGTAACAATGTTGATGAGAGAGCTTACATATCAACTTATCGGAAATAGCTTAAATATTATCTTCGGTTGTCGCCAGAGGATCGCAGACGACGGATCAACACATTGGATTAGTGGAGGAGTAATGAAACATAATATCTTGTGCTTTCAAGATTAGCTAGAGATATCTTGAATGTTTCAATGTCAACTGTTGCATCAGAGAACGCTTTAGTCAGGGACGACAACAACTTAGAGACAACCGACACTCATTGGGAAACAATGCAGTAAATGTTCTAGTTTGCCTCAGAGATTGGATTAGAGCAGAAAAAAGAAATCAAGGAATGGAACCGGAGCTGAACGACGAGCAAAAATTTGAAGAAATTATGTCTTTGCGGGAGAACTCAACAGAATCAAGTCCAATGCATGGTTTTTCCCCCGTTGACTTTGACTATCCCATGCAAGTTCCCGTTAATATTAACATGAATGAGTTGGAAAAAATGATGCATAATTTGTAGATTTTT
This sequence comes from Capsicum annuum, assembly GCF_002878395.1. NCBI lineage: Eukaryota > Viridiplantae > Streptophyta > Magnoliopsida > Solanales > Solanaceae > Capsicum > Capsicum annuum. Next base: position 146,296,357 of record NC_061112.1, on the reverse strand, counting down.
CATTCATGTAAATTATAAATTTTGGATCATTTCGCAATCAATAAAATTTAACATTCATTCACTCCTTATTCCTTACTTTGTAATTTTTTTCATTTAATGATTTAAATTGAATTTCTAGTTTAAATTAAAATTTACTTTTAATATATTCTTAATTTACTATCAAGTATTATTAATTTATTATATTAAGTAGCATATGTTTTGTATATTTGTGTATATATCTTCTATAGATGTTTATATTTAATATATACATGTGTATATGTTTTATAAATTGTATATATACTATAGTGTGTGTGTGTATATATATATATTGTAGTATATGTTTTATTTAAAGTAGTACATATATATTGAATGTTGCGTATATATGTGTATATATCTTCTATAAATGTGTATATTTAACGTATACATGTGTATATGTTTTACAAATTAGTATATAACTCTCTCTCTCTGTATATATATATATATATATATATATATATATATATAGTAATGTATATATATTGTAGTAGATGTTTTATTTAAAGTAGTACATATATATTGCATGGTGCGTATATATGTGCTTATATCTTCTATAGACGTGTATATTTAACGTATACATGTGTATATATTTTATAAATTAGTATATAACTATATATATATATATATATAGTAATGTATATATATTGTAGTATATGTTTTATTTAAAGTAGTACATACACATTGAATGGTGCGTGGATATGTGAATATATCTTCTATAGACGTGTATATTTAACTTATACATGTGTATATGTTTTATAAATTAGTATATAACTATATATAGATTGTAATGTATATATATCGTAGTATATGTTTTATTTAAAGTAGTATATATATATTAAATGGTGTGTATATATGTGTATATATCTTCTATAGATGTGTATATTTAACGTATACATGTGTATATGTTTTAAAAATTAGTAATTAATATATAACTATATATCTAATTATGTATTTTGTAGTATATATATATATATTGTAGTATATGTTTTATTTAAAGTAGTACGTATAGTCGTATATATTGAATGTTACGTATATATGTGTAATTGTGTATATGTGTATATATTTTTAAAATTCTAATGTAGTATATACTATATATATAGTGTATATATATTGTTTAACGTATTTAAAATGTCTATAGGTGGGTATATATATAGTGTATATTGAAAGAAGTTTTTTTTTTTTTGACCGGGTTTGACCAGATTTAGGTGGGTTTGACCGGATTGGGTTAAGTGGATCGGGTTAAGGTTGTTTTTAAAATTTTTACTGTTGAACCCGGATCCAGACCACTTAACCACAACTCGGACCCAGCCCGACCCACAACCCAGCTAAATTTAATGGGCTGATTCCGAACTGACCCAATCTGGCCCACTTAACAGCCTATAGTCCAAAGTCTATAAAGTAAGTAACTGTAAAAAAAATGAAACAAAAGTATAAAATTATGCTATCTCAAAAATTGTGTATTTTTTTTTTTTTAATGCATGAGGTGATATTATATTAAGGTGAGTAGCATGCAGTGGTTCAGCAAACTAATCTGGTTCAACTCTAGGAGTAGAATTCTGCTGCAGCTAGATATTACAACTTTTTACTTGTTTAACAAAATTAGTTCCTAATATGTCCGTCCATAAAGCTTTAGGTGCGCACATAGGAAAAACTATAGGAATGGTCGCATTCCCTAATCGTTGTGTTCTTTCACCTTCCTTAATTAGAGAATCCGCCATCTTATTCTATTCTCTGTAACTATATTTCACCATTAAATTGTCTAATTTTATCAACAGTGACTTACATTCTCCAATCAGAGCATCATATAAAAAATTTCATTATTAAGCATTAAAATGATTTATTTAGAGTCAACACTGATGTAAATAGCAGTGAGATTATTACTCTTTACAATCATAAGACCTTCTAGGAGAGCCATGAGCTACATTTGAATCTCTTAGTGAAGTCGAGGATCCAATCCTCCTTATGGTTCTTGACTACCAGTCCCTCCCTATCCCTCCTTTTTTTCGGATTGTCCAAATAAGTTCCATCATTATTCAGCGTATTGGAGTTTTTTGAATGTAAAATTCATTCAACATATATGATGGTAATGTAAAGTCTGATATTTATAGGATTTAAAAAAATAAATAAAAATCACACAGCCTCGACATAAGGAGATCTGGTAATCATATTATCTAATTCTTGCAAGAATTCTAGCAATCACAATATAATTTCAAGTACCAAAGATATGACATGAAATATTACATACTAAACATACATGATAAAAGTATAAAAAATAATTTATTTTAAATTACTAGCAATCCTTGCAAAAATATCAATGTACAATTATTTTCCCAAATTGGATCTTAATTCTTCTTTTTTTTTTTCAACTCGCTAATAAATCTTGCATAAGTACTTTTGGAAAATTAAGCGACATAATTGTGCCAAAATGCTCCACGCTAGAAGTCATGGGCCGACATTGACGAAACCGAACAAATATCGCGGTGAGAAATGTAATTAGATAATAAATTTGGGTAAGAAACGATAAAGACAAAACGATAATCCCTAATGTTTAGCTCATTCTGCTTCTCTCTCTAAAAACGAAAGAGAAGTGATCTCTCTCTATTGTCCGACGACTAGAGCAGTAGGGCTTCTCTCAACGTCATTCGCTCTTTCTCTTTCTATCTCTAGACGCGGCGCACGTTAAACATCGCCGTCATTTATCTTACGCCGTCGGAGGTAAGCTCATTATCGTACGCCTACCTGCTCATTTTCACCTGATCCAACGACCCGATTTCCCATCCAAACCCTAATCTATCTAGCCAAGCCAAGTAATACTGTTCAATTACCCGTTCTAATTCGATTTATTACCGGTAATAAGAAATTTGTTCCCTATTGAGGTTATTTAGGTGAGAGTGGGTTGGTTCCTAGGGTTTTGTTATTTGATAAACATTCTTTTTGGGGGCTTGGGGAAATATTTGTTATATATACTATTTGATGCGTTGTGGGTTTCTGATATGGCCAATCATGGCGGTGTTGGGAGCAAATTCGTGTCTGTGAATTTGAATAAATCATATGGACAGTCTTTTCATCATCATGATAATAAATCTTATAGTGGTTCTTATGGACAGGCCGCGGCAGTCGGCCGTGGTCGGTCGGGCAGTGGAGGGATGGTTGTTCTGTCACGGCATCGGAGTGCCCAGAAAGTTGGACCGAAATTATCTGTACCACCCCCCTTGAATTTGCCTTCATTGAGGAAAGAGCATGAGAAATTTGATTTATCGGGATCTGGTGGTGGGACATCAGGAGGTGGTGGTCAAGGAAGTGGGCCGAGGCCATCGTCTTCTGGTATTGGTTGGACTAAGCCTGCTGCTGTTGCATTGCAAGAGAAAGATGTAAATAGTGATGGTCAGGTTGTCGATGGTTTGGATCATACTGGGCATGGTATTGATGGTATTAACCAGGTTAGTGGATCGTATATGCCTCCTTCAGCTCGTGTAAGTGGTACTGGAGCTGCAGTTACTGGTCCTGCGAAAGTATTTCCTTCGACAGTTGAGAAAGTCTCAGTTTTGAGAGGTGAGGATTTTCCTTCTCTTCAAGCTGCGTTGCCTGTCTCTTCTGGACAGACAAACAAGCAAAAGGATAGTTTGAGTCAGAAGCAGAAGCGAGTATCTGGTGAAGGATCATCTGATGAGCAAAGAGACAGTTACAACACGAGTTTGTCGGTTGATATGCGTCCTCATGGACACTCTTCACGTCATGCAACTGGAAATGGCCCGTCAGAAAATGGGTATGAAATTCATGGTTTGAGCACTGCTCGGAGAGTGGATCAACCTCGGAAGCAGGACGATTTCTTTCCAGGGCCACTTCCACTAGTCCGTTTGAATCCTAGATTTGATTGGGCTGATGATGAACGGGACACTGGACATGGATTTTCAGATAGGGGCAGAGATATTGGGATTTCAAAAGTTGATAATTATTGGGATAGGGATTTTGACATGCCTCGAACTAGTGTGTTACCCCATAAAGCTGCTCATAACCAATATGAAAGGAGGGCTGCTAGAGAGAATCTGACTGGGAATGGGTTTTCCACTGACCAGAGAGGTGACAGCTATGGCAGGGATCTCAGAATACCTAGTAGAGAAGGTAGGGAAGCAAGCACATGGAGGAACTCAATCCTTCCTAGAGATGGTAATGTTCCAGATGTTGCAACTGACAGAAATGCCATTAGCTCGGGTGGATCTGTTGTTAACAAAGATATAGTGAAAGAGAACAAGTATGTCCCACCACATTTTGGGGACACTGCTCGTGATGGAAGCTTTACTGGAAATCGGGATTATTCACATGGAAGGAATGACACGGGTCTTGTTACCGACGGCAAACAACGCTGGAATCATGCAACAACATCATCCAACAATCGAGGGGTCGAGCGCATAACTCAAGATCGCCTTGGTAGTGAACTGTCCAACAGATACAGACGTGATGGATTTCAGACCAATGCTGGGTCAAAATCTTCATTTGCATCTGTTGGGAGATCACCGCATATGGGTGACCCTGTTCTGAATGTGGGCAGGGAGAAAAATGTCCATTCAAGGGGTGAAAGGCCATACAAAGAGGATCCATACCTGAAAGATTTTGAATCTGCAGGATTTGATGAAAGAGATCTCTTTTCTGGAGGTCTTACTGGGGTGATCAAGAGAAAAAAAGATGTAGCTAAGCAGACTGATTTCTATGATCCTGTCAGAGAATCTTTTGAGGCTGAACTGGAGCGAGTTCAAAAGATGCAAGAGCTTGAACGGCAGCGAGTTATGGAAGAACAAGAAAGAGCACTGGAGCAAGCTCGAAGGGAGGAAGAGGAGAGGCAGAGACTGATTAGAGAAGAGGAAGAACGTCGGCTAAAGTTGGAAGAAGAAGCACGAGAAGCTGCTTGGAGGGCAGAAAAAGAACGTCTTGATGCAGTAAGAAGAGCTGAAGAGCAGAGAATTGCGAGAGAGGAAGAGAAAAGGAGGATCTTCATGGAGGAAGAAAGGAGGAAGCAGGCTGCTAAACAAAAACTTTTGGAATTGGAGGCTAAGATAGCCAAGAGGCAGACTGAAGTGACTAAAGTTGATACTTTAATTGTCACCACTGATGAGAAAGTATCTGCCATGAGCAAGGAAATTGATGTTTCAGGGGCATCCGATTTGGATAATTGGGATGAGAGTGAAAGGATGGTGGAACGGTTGACAACTTCAGCATCTTTTGACACACCCGTCTTAAGCAGATCTTCTGATGTAAGTTCTCAGCACTACTCTCGAGAGGGTTTCACAGATTATCCAGACAGAGGAAGACCTTTTAATTCATGGAGGGGAGATGTATTTGAGAATGGAAGCAGCTCATCAATGCACCTACGAGATCAAGATATTGGTCATCATAGTCCAAGAAGGGATGTTTCTGCTGGTGGCAGAGCAGCAGCTCCCCGGAAAGATTTATCAGGAGCAACTGGATATTTGGCTTCTGGGAGTTATGCCAGAGGTGGACGTGAAGGATATACAGATGAATTTGGCCATCGGAAAGAGCATAGGTGGAATGTTTCTATGGATGCCGATCCATACATCAGGAACAGGGACATGGACGCAGAGTTCAATGATAATCTTGCAGATAGGTATGGTGATCTGGGTTGGGGGCAAGCTCGTTCTCGTGGCAATACTCGCTTCCCTTACCCAGACCGGCTATATCAAAATTCTGAAGCTGATGAGCCTTACTCCTATGGTAAGTCAAGGTATGCTGTGAGACAGCCACGAGTACTTCCTCCACCTTCACTTTCTACTATGCAGAGAACTTTCAGGCGTATGAATGATCACCCTGGTTCATCAAACCTTGTTGACAATGAAAGCCATTATCCTCATCCTCGGGGAGGTGAATCTACAAGGCAGACAGGTTATTTTGGTGGCCATCCATCTGAACTTATTGCTACCCAGCAAGAGAGTGCTCTTGCAGACGACAAAAATCTGAATAAAGATATGACCCCAAGATGCGATTCACAATCTTCTCTATCAGTCACAAGCCCTCCAAACTCTCCTCCTCATCTCTCTCACGATGAGTTGGACGACTCTGAGGATTCTCCTTCAGAATCTGTTATGGCAGAAGGTAAAAATGCAAGTCTCTCTGGATATGAATGTACTCTATTAAATGATAATTCTGCAAAAGATGCCATGAAGATGGCTTCCAGCTCTCTCTCTGCCACGGAGGATGAAGACTGGAATGTGGAAGATAATGGTGAATTGCAGCAGCAAGAAGAGTATGATGAGGATGATGATGGTTATAGGGAAGAGGATGAAGTGCGTGAAGCAGATGATGAGAATCTTGACCTGAACCAAGAGTTTGAAGATCTGCAATTAGGTGAGGGAGATTCGTCTCACAATTTAGATAACTTGGTTTTGGGCTTTGATGACGGTGTTGAAGTTGCACTACCAAGTGATGATTTTGAGAGGAATTCAAGGAATGAAGAAAGTGTATTTGATAGACCTGAAACCTCTGAAGGTGGATCTATAAATGGGGTTCAAGTCGATGAAAAATGCCTTCATCCTGTGGAAGGGGCCCCTGGGCCATGTTTGGATAGCTCCTCTGACAGGGTCCAAGAAGCTGAAAAAATTATGCAACAATCTGAGTGTAGACCTAGTACTGAACCTCTCACTTCAGCAGCGTCACATTTATTGGATGGTGTTGATGCTTATTGTTGCCCTAGCCTATGTCCTCAGCAAACTTTCTCATCTGTTGGTACCCCATCTTCTGTTGGTCAGACTAGTGTGTCAAGTATAACGTCTTCTAGTCAACCTGATTTGCCTGTTAAGCTTCAGTTTGGACTGTTTTCGGGTCCTTCTCTGATACCTTCTCCAGTTCCGGCCATCCAAATTGGTTCCATTCAAATGCCTCTTCATCTCCATCCACCAGTTGGTCCATCCCTTTCTCATATGCATCCATCACAGCCTCCTATCTTCCAATTTGGTCAGCTTAGGTATTCATCTACTGTCACACAAGGGATTCTGCCAATCACTGCTCAGCCAATGTCTTTTGGTCAGCCCAATGTGCAAGCTCATTACAATGCCAATCAAAACTCCGGAGGTTCTATGCCTCCCCAACCTTCTCAAGGTGCTTCTACTTCCAGTCAGATGAAAGACAATGTTCAATCTCTTTCAGCAAATCAGGGACATGGTTCTGTAGTGAGGCCTGGAGGACCTCATGAGAGTAAGCCAGTACAAGGCAGTGCAGAAAACAAAACTCTTACGGCCAACATTGCGGGGATTGCTGGTGCTAGTGATAGAAAACTTGTGTCAGAGTTAGATATCCAAGTTGAAGCTAAGAGTTTGAATAATGCAGATCGGCATGTGCAGCCTTCTAAGGAGAAGGAATCTGATGGCAACCTGTCCTCTGTGCTGCCATCAATTCAGTCAGTTTCTTATGAGAGAAATTCTGCTGGGGGCAGGGCTCAGGGCCGAGCATACAGCAACAAGGGGAAAAGATTCACATATGCTGTAAAAAGTTCTAGTTTTAGGTCATCTTTCCCGGTTTCTGACGGTCCTTATTCTGAGCCGAGTAGATTTCAGAGACGACCTCGTCGGACAGTTCAGCGAACTGAATTTCGAATCCGGGAAAATTCAGATAGTAGGCAATCATATAGCACTGGTTTTTCTAATGATTCTGGTCATGGTGATAATTTAAATCATGGTGGACGAGCTGCCACAGTGGTTCTTGCAAAAAGTGGATCAAAGAGAGGATCATATTCTGGTAAGATATTGAAGCAAAATGTGGAGTTAGATTCTAAGTCAACAAATGCTGATTCTCAGGAGGTTGACTCTGGTATCAAACCAAGCAAAGATGACGGAAGGGAATCACTGCACAAAAATCAGAATATCTCACACAGTGGCGAGGGAAATCTAAAAAGGAACGTATCCGAGGAGGATGTTGATGCTCCATTACAGAGTGGTGTTGTACGTGTTTTTAAACAGCCTGGCATAGAAGCACCTAGCGATGAAGATGACTTCATTGAAGTCAGGTCTAAGAGGCAAATGCTGAATGATCGACGAGAACAAAGAGAAAAAGAAATCAAGGCAAAATCCCGTGTTTCCAAGGTATCATGACTTACCCATGTTTACTTTTACCATCTTTTGGTACTTGTCCGGTGTTATCTGTAACCTACTTTTTGTCATGTTCTCAGCCTCCACGCAAACTTCGGACGACCAGACAAAGTAGTGCAATTTCAAATAGCCCAAATAAAATCTCTGTGTCTGTGGGTGTAGAAATACCAAATAAGAGTAATTATTCAGATATTATTGGTTCAGAGGTGCAAGGATCTGTTTATAAGGATGTGTCCACTGGATTTACTACTGTGGTGTCGCAGCCACTGGCTCCAATTGGAACACCTGCAGGGAGCAGTGGATCTCAGGCTGATAAGCAATTTCATACAGCCAAGTATGTGTGCTCTAGTTACTAAATTTAGCCAAAGAACTTCTTGACCTCCTGAAATGCTCATCTTTGTGTTGTTTGTTTACTTCTACAGGTCGCACCAAACCCCTTCTAGTGGTGGTGTTTCTGCTGGTGGAGATGACCTTGAGCCAGGCTTGATGTTTGAGAGCAAGAAAAATGCAGAGAATGTTACATCATCACCTCTGAACTCATGGGGCAGTGCACAGATCAATCAACAGGTATTCTCATTCTTCAGGTGTTGTGCCACTCAATAACTGTGATGTTTGATTCAGCCATGTTTTACCAGTTCCAGTTAGATTATTGTCACTTCTTTTGTTAGATTGTATTCTGACTGAATGTGCAAGGAATAGTTCGATGCTGTATTCTCGCCTTTTTTCCATATTTGAGCCAAAATCAAAAACATTTTTTTTCTTGAATGTCAGATAGGTAATGCCTTACTTTATTTCTGGATTTTGTTTACCACATGCTTTAAATGATCCTGGATATTCACATATTTTAACACTTAGTTATTGGTGGTGCAATTGTTCGTTGGTCTTTTGTTTATCAGATTGTTGACTATGTGATCTATTTTCTTTGTGGTTTGTTATTCGTGTAATCGTTGGCTCCGAGAAATTTTCTAACTCACTTTGGCTTAGGTTATGGCCTTGTCACAGAGCCAACTTGAAGAGGCTATGAACCCTGCTAGATTCGAAGCACATGTAGCTTCTGTTGGAGCTCATGGCAGTGCAGTTACTGAGTCCGTCTTACCGTCACCATCCATCTTAACAAAAGACAAATCTTTTTCTTCTGCTGCAAGCCCAATTAACTCCCTTCTTGCTGGCGAGAAAATTCAATTTGGTAACCCGCCTTGTAATCTCATATGTATGTATCTTCAAGTTATGATTATTTTATGTGTATAATCTGACCCCCATGCTTACCAGGTGCTGTTACATCGCCAACGGTCCTTCATACTAGTAGTCGTGTTGTTTCACATGGGATTGGAGCTCCAGGTTCTAATAGATCTGAAGTGCAAATTTCCCGTAATATTTCTCCAGATGAAAATGATTGTACCCTTTTCTTTGAGAAAGATAAATGTGCAAATGATCCATGTCTAAATGTACAAGATTCTGAGGCGGAAGCTGAAGCAGCTGCTTCTGCTGTTGCTGTAGCAGCTATCAGTAGTGATGAAATGGTCGGTAGTGGACTTGGGTCCGCTATTTCAGAAGCTAAACCTTTTGAAGGTACAAAATCTGTAACATCCGAATATGCTTTGTTTATCATCTGATTATTCTGTCACTTGCCTGTATTAATCAGTCTGTTTTATGATAGGTGATCAGCAATTGAGTAGCCAATCAAGGGCAGAAGAGTCTCTCAGCGTATCTCTTCCTGCTGATCTCAATGTTGAAACTCCTCCGATATCATTGTGGCCGCCCCTGCCAAGTCCCCAGAATTCTTCGAGCCAAATCCTATCTCATTTTCCTGGTGGCCCACCATCACATTTTCCTTTCTATGAGATGAATCCTGTGTTGGGTGGTCCTATTTTTGCCTTCGGTCCTCATAAAGAGTCTGGTGGCTCCCAATCGCAGGCACAGAAAGCTACTGTATCTAGCTCCGCGCCGCTTGGTGCATGGCAACAATGCCATTCTACGTTGGACTCATTCTATGGTCATCCAGCAGGGTTCACTGGGCCTTTCTTAAGCCCACCTGGAGGCATCCCTGGGGTTCAAGGTCCGCCGCACATGGTGGTCTATAATCACTTTGCTCCGGTTGGACAGTATGGCCAGGTTGGATTGAGCTTTATGGGTACCACTTATTTACCTTCTGGAAAGCAGCCTGATTGGAAGCACACCCCTTCATCCTCCGCAATGGGTATCACCGAGGTGGATATGAATAACGTAAATATGACTGGTTCTCAGCGGAATTTATCGAATATGCCTGCTACTGTTCAGCACCTTGGCCCTGCTTCACCAATTATGCCGATAGCTTCTCCTTTGGCCATGTTTGATGTATCTCCATTCCAGGTAATGAATGCCATTGCATCATTGATGGAACAAAAAGAGGAGGGCTTATAGAATCATTCACCCCATTGTGGTGGTGTATGCATGTCTATTTTAATTGCTCTCTTTATCGATTTTGAAATAATCATAATTGTCTTCATTTTGTTTCGTCTTGTATGACTTATTGATTCATTCCTAAGAGTATGGACTCTGTAATGCCCTAGATTTTTGTTATATGATCTATTTAGTGCAAGCAGTTCTCTCTTATAGCCTTTTGCTTTGCTTTTGGTTCATCTCAGACTTCACCTGAAATGCCTGTTCAAGCTCGCTGGTCTCATGTCCCTGCATCGCCTCTTCATTCTGTTCCCATTTCTCACCCCTTGCAGCAGCAAGCTGAAGGCACATTGCCTCCTAAATTTGGGCACGGTCATTCGGTTGATCAGCCATTGAATACCCATAGGTTCTTGGAATCTCATCCTCCAGAAGCCTCTGATGGTACCACCCCCAGTTTTACTGTTGCGACAGATGCCAATGCAGCTCACTTTCCTGTTGAATTGGGTCTTGGAGATTCCTCCAAGTCGGGGGCTACCGGTGGCTCTGCTCAGAGTCTAGCCAGTCAAAGCTCTTCTGGATGTGCTAATGCAGATGCTGGCAAAATTGATGTTCTCAGAAATGGCGTCAGCAACAGCGGTAAAGATCAAGGTCTCAGTGGTTTCAAAATGCAGACCCAACAGAAGAATGCCTCTGCTCAGCAGAATCAAACTGCAGGCTACAACTATCACAGGGGTGGGGGGATGTCTCAGAGAAATATGTCTGGAAATGATTGGCCCCATCGCAGAATGGGTTTCCATGGCCGAAATCAGTCTTTGGGCGCAGTTCCGTCTACTAAGGTGAAACAAATATACGTGGCTAAGCAGACCCTTAGTGGGACAAAAACCATGGGATGAGCAAAAACCACATGGTTGTTTAGGGATCTTGATAGGTAAGATCTGTTATTGAGTATCTATCATATGTCAGTGGGACAATCAAGCTAGTTTTGTTACCTTCTTGCATTTGTGGCCTCTGAAAATAACTTAATTTGGACTTTAGATGATTGGTGGTGATTATAGTGATCCTCTCAATTTTGTCCCGAATATGGATTACTAAGTTGTGGTTTGGCTGCTGAGATTTGAAATTGAACCTTGTGCCCGGCTGTTATCTGCAAAACTTTAGGCAGCTGCTTATTGTTTGGCTTCTTATTTAGTCCCCTTTGGTATTTGTTAATATCAAAACAAAAGGAACATGCTATTTCTGGTGTAACCGGCTCTTGTTTTGCTTTAGAACGGCTTATGTTCGCATGGAAAATGAAATGCTTGGAACCTTTCCCATTTATCGTCACTGTTAAATGATAACTGAGTGATGGGATGCCTGCTCGATTAGGTAAACAGTGCTCGAGCATGGATAACAACTGATCCATGCAAGGTGTCTAAGAGTTCTTTTAGTGCTCGATTAGATAAACAGTACTCGGCTCATCTGAATGCCTGCAAATGCTTCTGTATATGGCGAGTCTAATACTTGACATTGATTCTGGTGGAAATGCTCGATGTTGAAAGGAATATTTAGACTATAATGATGTCACTGTTTCTTTCCTATCCTTGATTGGAAGGGCCATAAAGTCGTCATCTGCCAGTCTATGAGACACGTTATTATATTAATCATCAAACGTCCTCGCAATTACCAAAACAAGTAAGCATTCTATCTCAATTATGCGGTGTACTTTCATTTGTGGCAAGAGATGCTAAGTAACTACTATTTTAGTAGTTTAAAAGGGATGTGTATATGTATTTATACGAGAGCAATTATATGCATTACTGGTGCGCGAATAATTCAACTTCACATTAATTTGAACGTACAGTCAGTCGTACGCTAATTATAAACTACAAGCTGCTACGCTAATTATAAAATACAATGTCAACATATTGATATTCAGAGAAAGTAGAATAGTCAAATCGATACGTAATGAGTAAACTAACTCGAATCTGAGTTATACATGAGCTAGCTCAGACGCTTCCGTTGCAAAATTCTTAAAAAAAAAAAAAAAAAAAAACGTCAATTGAGATACATCAAGTTCAAGTGATAATTAACAATAGTATTAGAAATAGCAAGCAAACAATCAAATTACAAAATATTTCAAGAGAACGTCACACAACAGTAGAAACTACCAAACTATGTAACTGCCGCCTAGAAAAAGATTGCAACCTCAACACTCAGAATTTTTTTATTTTTTTTCCTTTTAAAACTCTATTTGGATGGTGGTTTGTCATGGTATGATATAGTATAATTATTAAAGTATAAATAACATAAATATCAACCTTTTTGGAAGTAATTACACTCTCTCCCACTTTTTAAATTATTTTACTATCTCTCCCTATTAAAGTCGACATATACATAGCATTCTGTGTATATGTCGGGATTTTTGTAATATGTTTAGAGAGTTGAGATTTTTTGTAATATTAAAAACATAAGTTGTGTATTTGTGTAATTTTTAGATTATTATTGATTATTTTTTAAAATATATGGTATGATATAGTTTAATTTCATGATTTGATAATCATTAGGACTTTCACTAACCACCGATTTAGTGGTATCCCATGATTTACTTATTTTAATTCAATTATGTCCTTACTAAAAGTATAATCTTATTTTACCCTTACCCTATGTCACACCCCTATTTTTCACCGCATCCGACCCCGCTAGGGAGTTGGTTTTAGAGAAAACGATTTTTTCCGATTAAAGTGACGTTTTGAAAAGGGATTACTTTACTTACAGAGTCGCCACTTGGAATTGAGTTTGGGTGTTCCAAGTCACCTTATTGAATCCCTATTCAAAAGGAAATGACTCTTCAATTTTTATTTTTTCGTCTGCGAACTAGAAATCCGGATAAGGAATTCTGTTGACCGAGGGGAAGGTGTTAGGCACCCCTCGAGTCCCGTGGTTCTAGCACGGTCGCTTTAATGACTTACGTCTGGCTTAAATTAATTTTTTTTTGGATTTAAAATATTTGTTAACCTAAAAGTTGTTTGCCTCCCGCTTTTAGTTTATTTTGAAATTATTTATTATATTGACGTGTGGCTTACCGATAGTAGTACTTTTCGGCCTCACCACAAATTTTGGCACGTTTCTCGCGCCTTTATGGCATTTATGAGTCGTCCCTATTTTCCTAATCTAAATAAGCACCTAATGGGTTTAAAACCTACCCAACCCAATTCAATTGGCTTCAAATAGTAAATTAATTTAATTATAACGAGTGGTCGGTAGCAGGGCTTTCCAACTTCATCGTCAATTTTCACTTGTATATTAAAACTTAATTTATTTGAGATTAAGAACCTAACTCGTTATTTTATGAATTCACTCCCTTACCAACGAAAATAAAATTAAAAAAAAGAATATAATTTTTTATTTTTTTTTAAATAAAACATTCATATCTATCAAATAACAAAACAAATCAACTACCAGCCGAACAATAGAATTACTAGAAACATAACTTTGTTCATAGATAATGTAACCAGATATTACATGCGTCTAGACCATAAGAACAACACTAAACAGAACCGACCAACGTAACCACAAAAGCATCATAAACCGAAGACTACAGTTACTACCTACTACTCATTTCCCCAGAACTAAAAACCCCAAATCTACCCATTTCTCTTAATTTATCTTATTCTTTAATTTGTCATTCCATAAAAATATTATTCTGATACTTTAGAATCTTTCTTTGTCCAAGATATCAGAAACATGACAAGTTAACGATAATATGAGATAGAGTGACATATTACAGTTTGACCTAATTGTAATTTTTCTTTCAAAAAAAAATGCTTAGATCATGCAAACCCTTTAGAATATTACCCTAATGAATATACAATATACACATGAAACACAACCAACCCTAGTATACAAACCTACACGTCAGACATTCACGAAGCTTACCCCAACTAATAATAATAATAAAATATTTACCTGAACATACAATAATATATAGAACATGACAATAATTTTACTAAATCTAGTGATAGTAAGTCTGACATGCTTTATACATTACATTAAGATTAAATGCAAGTTAGATAGATACGTGATAAAAAAGACTTTATAATATATTGAAATCGAGTCCCGAATAATTGTAATATTGAATTATACAAGGGTGATTGAGATATACCTTTGAGAAGATCGATTCCCAACGATAAAATTATTATAATCTACTGATTCTAGGAGTCACGAACTTGAAATCGTGGACGATAAACTCGAAGTTTAACTTGTCTGCTTATTTTTTTTTCTTGGTTTTCTTTTCCTCCGTTGTTTTTCTCTTCTCCTGTGTGTTGTCTTTTTCTTCTCCCCCCTGATTTTTGTGTGCATGTGTGTGTTATATAATTAGTGTATGTGTTTGTTTGTGTCGTGTGTGTGTGTGTTTGTCGTGTGTGTGTGTTATGGGAAAATGGGGGAGAGGTTTTGTGAGAGTGGGACTTGTGGGTGGTTTGGGTAGTTTAGGATTCTTTTTTTTTTTTAATTAATATTTTAAATAAAATAAAAATAATAAAGTCTATTTTAAAACTAACAAAATACAAGATAAGTTAATTAGCTAGTCTTAGGAATATGGTTAAGAAATATTAATATCACAACATTCTTTATTAAAAATTGAAAGAAGAAACAAATATAATTTAGAAAAATTTCTTTTTTTTTCTTTTTTTTTTTCTAAAAATAAATAAAAAATAAAAATGAAAACTTATTTAAAATATGACTCTATTTTTGTAGTTTTTTCAAAAAAATTTAAAATAAATTTAGTAAAAATAAGATAAATTTAAAATATCTAATTTAGACCCTAAAACGAAATTGAACACTAAAATAGCAAAAACACCTAGGTTTGGTAAAAAATTAGGTGTTTACAGAATGCCCCTCTTTGCTTGGAAATATGAAGAATTTTCAAGCAAAGAAGTAAACATGACTAATTTTTTGGCCAAACCCTTTATTCAATATTAATACGTAAATAAGTGGGAAAGAGCTGTGACTGAGCCCTGGCTTTGGGCATCCTACATATCTCGGGTTATAAGAGAATCAGGTCACGTGTAGTTTCAATGGGTGTAGGAATGAGTGGATGAATTGGAGAGTCGAGTTGAGGTCCCGTCGAGTTTCCGGTTCGTTACTCCTTTAATTACATCAAAAATAAAACTGGAAATAAAAGTACAAGATCCTATCTATTCTATTTGTCTTGATCCTCTTGCTTCTGATCTTCCTCTTGGATCTTCAGTTATTGCCTCACCTTCTTCTGGTGGATACCTTGATCTCAAAATTTTGATCTTGAAATTAAGATTTGAGACTTGAACTTGAAATTTGGATTGAGTCATTGATACTCTACCAAAGAACAGTTCATAGAATACTTTGGATGCTTGTTCTGCTGATCAGAAGCTAAGAAGGTGTCTCTTGAGATATTGGGCCGCTATGGATGCAAAGCTGACTCTAACTATCTTCAAACTGATCATTCTTCTATGTTTTAACCGGAGATGGAATTCCATTCTTGGATAAACCTGTGCTTTGCAGAAAACCTGTAAGCCATCAAAGAAGACGAAACAAAACAAACAAAATTTTCTGCCCCAATTTACATTAGGAAAATTTTGTGTGTTATTAGAAGAACTAAACTAGTTTAAAAGTAAATAAATGAATGAATGGATAGAAATTTAGGCCAGGAGCGCGATAAAATAAGAACCCTATTCTTAAAAATGCAACCAAAGGAAGTTATGCCTAATGAATGCATGAAAAAGAATTAGAATTTTCTCTCCTAAAAATGTGACTAGGGATTGTCATACCCTGTGAAGACATGAAGAAAGAACATAGGAAGGTTTATTTCCTAAAATGTCAACTAGGGGATGACGCTCTATGAAGACGAATAAGATGTTAACTAGGGATGGCGCCCTATGAAGACGCAATAAGATGTCAACTAGGGGAAGGCGCCCTATGAAGACGAAGTAAGATGTCAACTAGGGGATGGCGCCCTATAAAGACGAAAAAGATGTCAACTAGGGGATGACACCCTATGAAGACGCCCTATGAAGACGAAGTAAGATGTCAACTAGGGGATGGCGCCCTATGAAGACGAAAAAGATGTCAACTAGGGGGTGGCGCCCTATGAAGACGAATAACATGTCAACTAGGGGATGGCGCCCTATGAAGACGAAATAAGATTAGGATTTTTTATTATTATTATTATTATTTTTTTTGTTAGAAAAAGAAAAAAAAAATGCCCCAGTCTTGAATATGAGGGGTTTTATTATTATTATATTGGTACGAACTTAGAATTATAGGAGTATAACAAAAAGAGAAAATTTCAAGAAAACTTAACTTTGCTATGCTTTTTTTTTTTCACTAAACTTCACAAGATTGCTTTGCCCCTGTTCAACCAAAGAAGAAAAAAATTGTGAGTTTTAAAATTGGTGGTTGGTTTGTGGCCTTGAATTCTTTAGAGGTTTTCCTTATCTCTGCCCCAACTTGATACAGTTGATTCAACTAATTGGTTGGCGAGCTTGATTCTTTGTCTTTCAAATTCTGTTGCATCTCTATTTGTTTCAGTACGATTCTGCTCTTCATTTTCAAATGCTTCACTCGTAACACTTATCTTAACTGGCTCTCTGTCCTTGTCAAGGTGGTGAACGCCCAACAATCTCTGCTCAATTTCACTGGGAGCCATGGTCAATTTTACGCGTCTTTCTTTATTTTGCATTTGATACAAGACTTACGCATAAAAACAAAGCGTGTAAAAAATGAAATAAGGAAAAATCAAAAGAAGGAATAAAAGAATTATGTTTGAATAGAAGGTATTTCTACCCGTAAAGTAAGAAAGATTATTTGGAGGTGTATATTGACTTCAATAACGCATGACACACAATTTGGAGTAGATATTTGATCCTTCAAAACTGTCTAATCTCGAATTAGGCTGCACCTTTCAACCAAATCAAATCATCCTTCTTGATCTTTGTCCTGTTATGATAGACCTTGTTTGACTAAATCATTCCTTCTAGGATTTTCTAAATTGACCTCTCTAATTTCGCTTGTCTCGTTCATCATTGTCTTATGGCGCCCCTGAGGGTTTTCACCAATAAGTTTTTTTTTTTT
>NC_061112.1:146257395-146275784 GCF_002878395.1 Capsicum annuum | reverse complement strand
ATTCCTCAGCCTCTTCATTTGTGACAGGTTTTTTCATTGGCCCTTGACTATCTTTAAACTGTTTTGGTCTCCTTAATTCTTCTGGAACATAGCATCTTCCCGATCGAGTCAAACCCCTTGTTTCGTTTGTTTCTTCCATGACCTCTTTTTCTTTGTACATCACCGTGGTTTTGTTGTAGTTCCATGGGATGGTTTTCAAGCTTGTCACTGGGAGCTATGTTGCGTGTCTTATGACAATTGGTTCTGTTATCTTTCTCATGTTGTTGTGCTGTTGGTCGAACCATGCGGGACCACTCGAAACATATAGTTTTGGCCGATCTTGTGTTATTCCCTTTAGCTTTGCAGGAACATACAATACCATCTTTTCTGAATCTTGGGGTTTTATAATGGAACTCACTCCTTTCACGATCAGTGGTTCTCTTTGCATATACTTCAGTGCTTCACCCGGGTTCTCCTTCAAGGTGCCTATTTCCATCATTGCTTGGCTTGTTGGCCTGTAGTCTCTATCGTTAACAATCATCCCCACGATGTGTGTGTTACTGTGATTAGGAAGTAGATTGTCGGTGACATTCGGTGCTTCTTCTTTTTGTATTACGATTGCCTTTCTTTCGATTAACTTTTCAATGGCTCTCTTCAGACTCCAACAATTTTCGGTACTGTGACCTTGGACGTTGGAATGGTACTCACACCTTACATTAGGATCAAACCAACTTGCATTCGAATCTACTTTGAAAGGCAAAACAGGTTCAATCCATCCTAATTTGACCAATCTCCGCAACAGGCTCGTATATGATTCTCTAATTGGGGTGAAGTTTTCCCTTGGCCTCTGTTCTCTTGTATAGTCTGCCGAAACATACGGATTACGAGGGGCTAGTAAATTTGGCTGCTACGGACGAAAACCTTGTGGCGCAGGTGCCCGCCATTGTGGACGCTGAGGAGGTCGGGCATACGCTTGAGCATTAAGAACAGCAGGTTGAGGTGTATAATAATGTTGAGGAGGGTTGGGTTGTCCCTGTTGGACATGAACGTAAGGGGAGTTCCGTCCCCTTTGGGCATTGCCCAGTCCTGATGCCATCATGTATCCTTCCTTCTTCTTTTTCCAATTTTTGAAACTACCTGATCCACTCTGAATGGCTTGTGTAGTGGCCCTGAGGGCGGTTTGGCTCATGATTTTTCCTGATTTGATGCCATTCTCCACCATTTCCCCAATTTTTATTACTTTGGAGAAAGGTTTACCAACCGCGGCTAGTAAATGATGAAAATAATCGGACTCTTGAGTTTGGAGAAAAACGTTAATCAATTCCTGGTCCTTCAGTGGCGGTTTGACTCTAGATGCCTGTTCTCTCCATTTTATGGCAAACTCTCAAAAACTTTCAGATGGTTTTTTCTTCATATTAGCGAGAGAAGTGCGGTCAGGGATAATATCGAGATTGTATTGAAGTTGTTGTACAAAATCTTGAGCCATATCATCCCAAATGTGCCAATGGGAGATGTCTTGATCGATAAACCATTCGGAGGCTATTCCCGTTAGACTTTCTCCGAAATAGGCCATAAGCAGCTCCTCTTTCCCTCCTGCTCCTCTAAGTTGATTGCAATACCTTTTTAAGTGGGCCACTGGGTCACCATGACCACTATATTTGTCGAATTTTGGGGTCTTGAAACCTATTGGCAAATGAACATTAGGGAACACACACAGGTCTTTGAAAGAGACGCTTTTGTGTCTTCCCAATCCTTGTATGTTTCTCATACTCTGCTCCAGACTCCTCACTTTTCTAGCTATCTCTTCTCGTTCTTCGTTCATAATAGCCTTCTCAATCACGATATGAGACTCAGGCTGATGAGTGGGCTGATATGAATTTACGGGTTTGAATGCCAATTCAGGAGGATAGACTTGATCATGATTTAGCTCGCTGATAGGCTTCTTATCATTGATGGAGGATTTATATTAGTTGTCACGGCCGGAATAAAAAGCGGGTTGTTCATGAATGATGGATTTGGAGGACGCATGGTGGATGTGCCAGCAGTGCTAGACACATTAGCGTATGGACCAAATCCAGGAGGATAAAGTGGATCATCGACTTGGGCTTGAGTAGAACTGGGACGATTTGCATCTGAAAGGCCAGGAATCGAGGAAGGCGGGGCTTGTCCATTCGCCCAGGCCTAATACATTTCTGCAATTTGTTGCTTCAATAACCATTCTCCTCCAAAGATGTGAACTCTCGTGGAACTAACTGATCTCGACCTTCTTCATTGTCAGATTCTGTTCCATCTTTTCGAGTCATCTTCCTTTTTCCTTTATACCTTGTGTTGTACGGTTGAGAGGCCAGCTTAACCACAACCAACCACCTTATTCTTTCTCTCTCTCTCTTTGAGACAGAAACAAATATGTTAGGATTTAGAGCTTTTAAAAATATTGATATATTCACAATTAACTCAAATGTCATGCACCTAAGTAATTTCCTTCCTGAAATGGACTTAGGAAAACCCTCTTGTTTCATCCCGGCTTTGGTGAATTAATTTTTTTCTCATTATTTAACGCCAACATCTTAATATTGTTACTTGAAACTTGAAAAAATATTTGATTGCACCCGCCGAGGGTTGCCTACGTATCATGTTTTACATGAATCAGATCATCACGTAGTTCATGGATATAGTAAACATATGTATATGTTCGGAAATAAAGAGAATAAAAACTTGAAACAAATGCAAAATTTTCCATACATTTCCAACTGTTCTTAAAACAAAGCTTTAATGAAAGGAAACTAAAATTATCTAAAACTAGAACAGACTCAGAATGCTGGAGAAATACTAAAAAAAAACTATAAAGAAACTAACTCTAAGAAAACAAGGACTTTAATAATTATCATCAAGATGCCTTCCAAAGATGTCTTGCAACTTAATCCTCCCTCAGACTTGAGTAGATCCTGGATAATGCTTTTGGCAGATGTGGAGCGAGAGCACGTGCCTGACGGCCCAGATTTTCAACACCTTGGTGAAGATACTTAGCATAAACATTAATCAAGGTTTCACTGAGCTGAAGTACTTCTCCCCTGGCCTCGATCATACTCTCATGGCAGTTTTGCACCCAATGCTGCGTAGTGCGGACGGTATGCTTTAGGTATTCTTCTTGTTCATGTAGGTCATCGATCTGATAGTGAAGCGCCTGTCGTTCGGTCATCCACTGGTTTTTCTCAACTTCAACTTCCTTCTGAAAAGTCGTGAAGCGTCTCGCTATTTCTCTTTCCCGTTCCATGAAAGTTTTTAGCTGAGCCTGAAGCTTCGACTGTGTACTTGTCAGCGAGGCCTTTTCTTTCTCAAAATCACTCAATTGTTGCTCCATAGCACCGGTGGAAATATCCAGGTCTTCTTGTAGGGCATGCATGGCGACACGATTCTCTCTCTCAATCTCCTTATGAGCCGACCTAATTCTGGCCTCAACTCTCGCCTCATGGTGAACCAATTCTTCTTTAGCCCTTTCCAAATCATTATTTAAGACGTGCAGAGTAGACCGATAGTTCTCTTCTACCTCTCGTCGAGCTTGCTTAATTCTGACTTCGATCTCCGCTTCTCGATCCACCGGCTCTCTGGCTGACCTTTCTGGCATAGCTTTAGGAGGAGGCTGGTTATGAAACCACGACAGATACCAATAGTCTACCTCGCCCTTGTCGCGGTCTTCCACCATGTGATCGAAACCTGAAAGTACACATCCTCCCCAAATCTTAAGTATCTCAGTCTTCCTTAGAGGGATGTCAGGGAGGAATTCGTACATGAACTCTTTCATATCCTCAACTGGCGGTATATGCTGACGTCGACCAAATTGTCGCAAGACTCTTAGTGGCACATAGGGATAAACACCTCGGAGACCCATTAAGACGATGAAGGGTCGGAAAGTAGACATATATATCACCTCTTTTGAGGGGAACCAATGGTAATTCCACACTATCTTGTCCGCCGTCAACCCCTCCAAGTACTCCTTCTAAGCTCTTATTCCTTCGGGAAAGTTTTGGTCTTCCATCCTCTTCTCATGGCCCTTGATATAATCATTCCACTCGACTCGAAAATCCATAACAAATGGATGGTAACGAATATGCTCGAGCATCCATAACTGCAATAGAATGTTACATCCTTCAAAATAGTCCGCCCCATTTTTGCACATCGTCAGGGGCCTATAAATGTCTGCCAAAATCATGGGCACGAGGGTGACCTTAGGATTCTTCTCAAAAGCGGTAATAAACGCAACCAGATTGGTGCTGATTTTTCCTCCTCTCTTTGGAAATACCATGATTCCCAAAAAAGCCACTATGAATGCTTCAGAACTGTGCTTTTTTCAGGTTTGGTAGCATCCCCCGTTGTTAAGTTCTGATTTAAACAACTCGAATCCCCTTTCCTGACCATATATTTCGTACAAAAATTCTAGATGAACCCATTCATTTTCTAGGTAGCCTCCTATGTTCTTCTTTTTTATGTGCAATAGCTCAAAAAATCTTTCGGAAGTGACATGCTTCGGTATCATGGGTTCTCCTCGATGAAGGTTCTTTCCCTTTCCAATAAATGCTCCTATTTCCTCCAGTGTGGGAGTAAGCTCAAAGTCGAAGAATCGGAATACGTTGTTTGAAGGATCCCAAAACGGTATCAAAGATTCTATCACGTCTCTTCGTGGTTCAACATTCAACAGACTCCTTAAAAATCCCAAGTGGTTATATACTTCTCCCTGTCCATAGTCAGTCATATTGTTATACCATGTCCGCAATAACTTTGGAACTTTATCTAACACCATGAAATAGGGTACTTCATCATCACTCGGCCTCTTGTCACTCCTTCCGACCAAGTTCATATTGCCCTATAGGATAAAGATGGCAAATAAGAATTCTATTCTAAACATCCTAAAGCAGGATAAAGAATAATTTTCGAAAGAAGTTGACGGAACGACACGGAATAAGATTTCAAAGTGAGCATGAGAAAATAATAACTGACAAAACAGCAAGTATCCAAGTCTTCTAAAACATCCTAGAATAGAGACAATAATTTGATGACGTTTGAACCAAACATATCAGAAATAATTAAATTATTAAAATAAAATAGTGGACCAAATTATTTAACAAAATTTGAATTGTGTTTGACAAAAATGGACTCTATGATATTCCTAAGAAGGATTTTAAAACCAAAGAAAACGGACATAACGAGACCACGACGTTAAAACGACTTAATCTTTACAAAAAAAGTTCTATGTAAAATCTTATATATTTTCTAAAATAAATCCTTAAAAATTTTTATTTAACCCCTTTTTCAGATCAATTAATTCACTTAAAAGCCGGTCAACATTCGATATGGCGTTTCCTATAATGCAACAAGTAGCACATAAAATGTACATGATGGTCTCAAAAGGTGACACCTGACCTAGACGGACCCGACCCCAGGGTCGATCCCTACTAAGTCAAAAATACACGTGATACAAATAGAACGCAGTCTATTAGGGATAGCCACGTCTAAGTTCCAGTTATGTTAGGTTTAACCTGGTTGAGTTAGGTATCTAGACTGTCAATGAAACGACGGACAACTCGAGTCGGCAAGGGACAACTTTACCGGTAGCAGGGCTTTCCGGCCTCACTGTTGGTCCCTTTCCGTCCTAAATCATGGGTGACTACAGAATCCTTCCCAGGAGCGTTGCCGCATCTCTGGTATCTAAAGCTCGGGAGCGTATACCGCATCTCCGAATATACAGTATCTCAGAAGACTCAGATGGGTGCGCGAGAGAAGACAGTTTATATTGCAATTCAAATAATATCAAAGCGATAAACATGTAGGCAAAGAACACATTTAGGCCAACAATATACAATATCAAAATTAAATAAAGCCAATTAAGTCAATATAAAAGCTCAAATTCTAGTTATATCCCCGGCAGAGTCGCCATCTGTCACACCCCTATTTTTCACCGCATCCGACCCCGCTAGGGAGTTGGTTTTAGAGAAAACGGTTTTTTCCGATTAAAGTGACGTTTTGAAAAGGGATTACTTTACTTACAGAGTCGCCACTTGGAATTGAGTTTGGGTGTTCCAAGTCACCTTATTGAATCCCTATTCAAAAGGAAATGACTCTTCAATTTTTTATTTTTTCGTCTGCGAACTAGAAATCCGGATAAGGAATTCTGTTGACCGAGGGGAAGGTGTTAGGCACCCCTCGAGTCCCGTGGTTCTAGCACGGTCACTTTAATGACTTACGTCTGGCTTAAATTAATTTTTTTTTGGATTTAAAATATTTGTTAACCTAAAAGTTGTTTGCCTCCCGCTTTTAGTTTATTTTGAAATTATTTATTATATTGACGTGTGGTTTACCGATAGTAGTACTTTTTGGCCTCACCACAAATTTTGGCACGTTTCTCGCGTCTTTATGGCATTTATGAGTCGTCTCCCTATTTTCCTAATCTAAATAAGCACCTAATGGGTTTAAAACCTACCCAACCCAATTCAATTGGCTTCAAATAGTAAATTAATTTAATTATAACGAGTGGTCGGTAGCAGGGCTTTCCAACTTCATCGTCAATTTTCACTTGTATATTAAAACTTAATTTATTTGCGATTAAGAACCTAACTCGTTATTTTATGAATTCACTCCCTTACCAACGAAAATAAAATAAAAAAAAAAGAATACAATTTTTTTTTTTTTTTTTTTAAAATAAAACATTCAGATCTATCAAATAACAAAACAAATCAACTGCCAGCCGAACAATAGAATTACTAGAAACATAACTTTGTTCATAGATAATGTAACCAGATATTACATGCGTCTAGACCATAAGAACAACACTAAACAGAACCGACCAACGTAACCACAAAAGCATCATAAACTGAAGACTACAGTTACTACCTACTACTCATTTTCCCAGAGCTAAAAACCCCAAATCTACCCATTTCTCTTAATTTATCTTATTCTTTAATTTGTCATTCCATAAAAATATTATTCTGATACTTTAGAATCTTTCTTTGTCCAAGATATCAGAAACATGACAAGTTAACGATAATATGAGATAGAGTGACATATTACAGTTTGACCTAATTGTAATTTTTCTTTCAAAAAAAATTGCTTAGATCATGCAAACCCTTTAGAATATTACCCTAATGAATATACAATATACACATGAAACACAACCAACCCTAGTATACAAACCTACACGTCAGACATTCACGAAGCTTACCCCAACTAATAATAATAAAAAAATATTTACCTGAACATACAATAATATATAGAACATGACAATAATTTTACTAAATCTAGTGATAGTAAGTCTGACATGCTTTATACATTACATTAAGATTAAATGCAAGTTAGATAGATACGTGATAAAAAAGACTTTATAATATATTGAAATCGAGTCCCGAATAATTGTAATATTGAATTATACAAGGGTGATTGAGATATACCTTTGAGAAGATCGATTCCCAACGATAAAATTATTATAATCTATTGATTCTAGGAGTCACGAACTTGAAACCGTGGACGATAAACTCGAAGTTTAACTTGTCTGCTTGTTTTTTTTTCTTGGTTTTCTTTTCCTCCGTTGTTTTTCTCTTCTCCTGTGTGTTGTCTTTTTCTTCTCCCCCCTGATTTTTGCGTGCATGTGTGTGTTATATAATTAGTGTATGTGTTTATTTGTGTCGTGTGTGTGTGTTTGTCGTGTGTGTGTGTTATGGGAAAACGGGGGAGAGGTTTTGTGAGAGTGGGACTTGTGGGTGGTTTGGGTAGTTTAGGATTCTCTCTTTTTTTTTTTAATTTTAATTAATATTTTAAATAAAATAAAAATAATAAAGTCTATTTTAAAACTAACAAAAATACAAGATAAGTTAATTAGCTAGTCTTAGGAATATGGTTAAGAAATATTAATATCACAACATTCTTTATTAAAAATTGAAAGAAGAAACAAATATAATTTAGAAAAATTTCTTTTTTTTTCTTTTTTTTTTCTAAAAATAAATAAAAAATAAAAATAAAAACTTATTTAAAATGTGACTCTATTTTTGTAGTTTTTTCAAAAAATTTTAAAATAAATTTAGTAAAAATAAGATAAATTTAAAATATCTAATTTAGACCCTAAAACGAAATTGAACACTAAAATAGCAAAAACACTTAGGTTTGGTAAAAAATTAGGTGTTTACACCCTATATTATTAAACTCCATCTACTACCCCAACCTTCATCCCCACTCCTTAAATTTCTTTTCTAGAAAAATTCAAACTTTTTTCGTATCTCACCCCACCCCATTTTAAATTTATTTTTTAAAAAAAATTCAGAACCTTTTCTTATCCCACCCTTCTTCCCCTTCCCCTTCCCCCATCTATCAGTCCCTCTTTCCCACCATTTTTTTTTACTTTTTAAAACGTTTCAATAAAATAAAAAAATTCTTACCCACTCACCCCTACCAGCCCCCCTCTCCTCAAAAAAAATAATTTTTTTATTTTCAAAACTTATTTTCTTACCCGACCCGCTACTCCTACCCCAAACCCTCGCTCCACTACCCCACCCACAAAGCTCCCCCTTGTCCTATTCGTTCTCATTATTTTTATTAAATATATATAAATATTTTTAGAAAATATTTTTCCTACTTGCGTAACAGACACAAAAAAATAAGTCAGAAGCAATTTGTTTTCCTACAATTTTATTTTGAATTTCATACCAAACACACTTGTAGCATACACAACAGATGCACTCAAACTTTATATTTCTCGTTGCTGTCACGTCTCAAAAAACTAAAAAAAATAAAAAAATATTACTATAAAAAATGCATTGAATTACATTTATTTTGATCTACTCTTTTCTTCTTTTATTAGAATTACGTAAATTTAACAACTTAATATATTTATGTGACATAATTCATGACAAATTAGTAGAAAAAATTATTCAATTAATAATTATTAGTAAATTTAATATTTATAACAATTAATAATATTTTAGTAAATTTACCAGTTACGATATAGCTTCGTACCACCAAACCAAACAATAAAATTGTTATTACAAAACAGTTAATAATGATCCACACAATTCATCCAAATATTATATTATACTCCCTCCGTTTTAAAATAGTTGACCTTTTTTGACTCGACACTCTCTTTAAGAAAGTATTTATTAGGAGTTTATTTTATCAAATTAGCCTTATTAATTATACTTTGAAAAAATAAATTTTAGTAAATATACTTTATTTAGTCATTTAATGTTGAGGGTAGTATTGGAAGAACATAATAAAATACTCTTGATATCATCAAAAGAAACAACTAAATTGAAATAAATATTTTTAAAAAGAAGATCAACTAAAATAAAACGGAGGGAGTAACATATATATATATATATATATATATAACCGTCCAAACAAAGTGTTAAAATTTAGCCAATCCACGGACCACGGTGGATGGGCACCCACCTCAACACTCACAAAATTCAAATTCAAAACTACAAAATATCTCCCAACACTCCGTACTGATTAATATCCACTCAAAAGAACTTTATGAAAAAGAAGAGAATGAGATCTGAAAACGACAACCGTAAGCTAATTAACAAGTCCTTGTTATCATTTTGACAAGTCCATCCTCTTCCAAATTTTCCCAAAAGTCATCCTTGTCATTTTCCATACCGTTTTCAACAGCATTTTTAGTATTATTAACAGCACCCACTGCCGCCACCTCAGCACCATTCATCACATTTTGTACTGCTTCTTCATCTTCCACTACTACCATTGGTGTCTTGTTCTGATCATTAGTAACTACACCATCAATATATTCCTCAATAGGAAAGTTGGTTTTCGCCTTTTCACCTCTAAATTCTACAGCCTTTTTATCATAAGCTCTAGCAGCATCCTCTGCAGTAGCAAAAGTACCAAGCCAAAGTCTTTGAGCTTTATGTGGGTTACGAATCTCTGCAGCCCATTTTCCCCATGGCCTTTGTCTCACTCCCCTAAATTCCTTCTTCGTATTTCTCCTCCCCCTCCTCTTCTTCCCCTGTTGCAACTCCACATTCAAAGAATTCCCAATGTGATAACTACTAGCACCTGGCTGAACTGAGTCCGAGTCCATAATAATGTCCCTACGTGGCATGGAATTATCTGACGTGGATACATTTTGAACTTCCCGTAAAAGCTGAGCTGGTTCACCGTCCATCCGACAATCATCGGTGCCGGAGAGAACATGGTAGAGAGCTGATACCATGTAGTGATGTTCTTGGTTTCGAGTAAGTTTGTGCGTAGGAAGAGTACAGTCGTTATTCATAGTCCTTTCTAAAATAAGAAACTTAATCTGCCTGACATGGATGAGTGTGTGCCTATATATAGATTTTGTTTTAGTGATGTGGCAGAGTGAGCTGGCATACTGAATGCACACGGATGTCCCACGTGTTGGTTAACATCTTTGTAGTCAAGGACAGTCAAGTGACAGCAAAGCAACAATGTAATATTTGTAGGTTCTAGAAAGAACGTGGAACCTTCAAAATATATATTAGAGCTTCCTTCATTAGGAGATAACTAGCATACACACTCGAATTAAAAGATTTTAATAGTTTGAATATATCACATCATTTTGGTTTTATTAAAATGTAATTCTCATCTTATTTTTTAATGAAATGTGCTTAATAATATACACTTAATAAAATATTAATATATATACGCAATCATCAAATAACATTTTGATACAACTAAATATTAGAATATCATTTTTTTTATACCATCATTTTAGAATATATCTTGATTCTAACTATTCAAAATTTCACTGTCAGTTTCTTCTCATTTTATTCAAATTGAATTACATTTACCTTGAAATGAAGTTCATTTTGTTGAAAAATAAATAAGAATGTGTCAAATTTAAGAAAATATGTGTAATCATATGACATGGACACTCTCTGTAAAATAATGTTTTAATACTTTGAATTTGAATTGTTCAATCTTTAGTATCTTTAAATTTACTACCATAATTGATTTCGAATCATTGCCATGTTTACTAGACGTTCTATTTCATCTATTTGGATTACAGTCTTCTAAAATTCATACACTTTTTTTTTAAAATCTCATAATAGTGTTCTGCCACATATTATACATATTGTATTCATATTTTAAGTCGTCTGCCTTCTGTATTTAAATGTCTATGTTTAGATAGGTCTTATACTTTTATTTTATATTAACTCTGTCTTTGTGTTCTTCTATTTACTGCTATTACGTTACCCATTACTTAATATTGTGAAATTAAAATATAACTTTAATTTAATTGTTACTTGATTTGATATTCTTATCTATTAATCTCTTTTAATATAAAGTTCGAAAATATAAATTATTCATACACCTAAAGTTAGTCATCTTTAAAACATTATTCTATTGATTGAGATTATTTCATTAATTATATTTAACAATAATATTTTGAAGTATCATTTACTCATGTTATTTTCTAAAATAACAGAAATTATAAATAATGTTACATTATCATCACAAGTTAGTTTTTAATCCATTTACATCACCCCTCAAAACGAAGATCATCCTTCCTCAAATAGTCTAGTAATTTCTTCTGCATTATTTTTAAAAGTTACTTTCTTATAAACTGTTATAATATTTTTATTATTTTATGATACATCATTTTTTTTATTTTGATATTTGAATATGTAACCTTTTGTATTTCACTTATAATGCAAATAATTTTATATTCTATTTTAGGATATCGCTTTGGATAAATATAAATTTTAAAAAATAAAGAGAAAATGGTCAAAAACCCTCCAACCTTACTCCAAATTTCAATTACACACTTATACTTTGTGGGGTCCTATGATCCCCCTGAACTATTTTAAAAAGGAATTATTACCCCTCTAAAAAGCCACAACCACATCTTCACTGAAGGGGTGAAACCCATGCGTTTGACCTGTCAATTTTTTTATTTTTTATTTTTAATTTTTAGTTATCATTTCCCCTTATTTTTCATCATTTTAAATTTTACAAAGCCAAATTAAAATTTCATCATTTTCACCAAACAAAATATCAATATTCTTGAATGGAAAAATGCATTGTTTCCACCCCAAACTATGCCCGAAAAGTCTAAGTCA
The DNA here is from genome assembly GCF_002878395.1 of Capsicum annuum. NCBI lineage: Eukaryota > Viridiplantae > Streptophyta > Magnoliopsida > Solanales > Solanaceae > Capsicum > Capsicum annuum. Next base: position 146,263,725 of record NC_061112.1, on the reverse strand, counting down.
CATCTAAACTATACTAGTGACCTATTACACACCTTAACTATAAAAAAGTGATACTTTTTACACCCTGTCAGGCATTACACCACTTGCATATGGTGTGATGTTTTACACGCGCTGCCACATCAGTGCCACATCAGCACCACGTCAGCATCATCCGAAAAAATAATAAATTTATTATTTTCATAAATTCTTCTTTTTTTCTTTCTTCTTTTGAATTTAAATCCCTTTTCTTTCTTTCTTTCTTCTTCATAATTTTTTTTTATTTAAATAATTATGTTTTTTGCTTCAATGTCCAAAACCATGAAAGTGAAGGTATTCTTCAATGTCCAAAATCTTCTTCTTCTTCTTCTTTTTCTTCAATAAATTCTTCATTGTCCAAAACCATCTTCTTCTTTTTCTTCAATTACCAAAAAAAAAAAAAAAATTAACTGGATCATATTCTTAACGGGAAGATGATATAAAATCAATACGCCCAAGCAACAACTTCATTCAAATTCAATGTCATCTTTTTCTCCTTTTTTTTCAATTTCTTCAATGTCCAAAACCATCTTCTTCCTTTTCTTCTATTTCCCAATGTCCATAATGTCATCTTCTTCTTCTTCCATTGTTGATATAAAATCAATATACACAAACAACAACTTCATCCAAATTCAATGTCATATTCTTCTTTTTTTTCTCCAATAAGTTTTCTCCAATCTTTACAAGTCTCATAAAAAAAAAAATCGATCAACTTTTTTTTTTTTTAATTTCAACGATTTTCAACAAGATGAGTAAAGAATTTTGAAAGTACAAGTATCACCAAGTTGAATTGAACTTCTTCTCCCATGAACAGATTAATTTGAAAGTACATCAACAAGATGAATTGAATTTAAAAAGCAATAGTTCAACTGCGTCTGGTGAAACTTTCTCTCACTTCAACACAACGATTCAACTTATCTTTTTCTCTACAAAAACTACTATGGAAAAATCATTTCGTCAACCACAAGGAGCAGTGGTTGTGAATTGGAAAAAAATGAAGAAAAAGAAGATTGAGAGAGAAATAGAAAAAAATTAAGAATGGGGTTGAAGGAGAGAGAATTTGTGTGGGGCTGGGTGCTGGGGTGGGAGTTTTAAAGAATAATTTTGGCTATAGACGCGCCTTTTTTCCTTTTTAATTTAATTTTATTTCCACGTCAGATCTAGGGTGTAAATAGTTTCACTTTTTTATAATTTAGGTGTGTAATAGGTCAGTAGTATAATTTAGGTGTGGCTTTGATTTTTCGAGTATAGTTTGAGGTGGAAACGATGTCTTTTCCCTTCTTGAATCATCATCTAATCTATATCATTGAATGAAATTAGACAAACAAAGATAATTAAATTCCCAACAATCTCTCACATATTATTAAATTTTATTCTTTATTTCTTAATTTCACCCCAAATTTGATAAAAAAGGGTGAGGGTGGGGTGGCGATGGCGGGTAAAGGAGGTGGCGGTGGCAGCTAATGGGGAGTGAGGTGGCGGTGGTGATGGCGACTAATGGGGGTGGTCTTTTCTGGAGGAGCAGAAGTGGAACTGGCTCGCACTCCTTTATAGGCTATTATTTTGGCTAATAGTTTCACGACTAAGTTCCGACCCATCACTCTTGAACGCCCCAAAGTAATCCCTATTTTTTTTTGCGCCATTGCCCTTTTTTCGTATATCACATAGGATTAATGATAAATGTCTGTGATTAATAATAGTTGGTAAATACTTAGGGGATTTTCGTTAGGTGTTGTTTGCCACTGCAACAAGTGACCCAAGCAATCTATTTTCTTTTTTGTGCTTCTTCATGCTCGTTGAGCGTGAACGTTTTCTTTGATAGTTAGCAATTGGAAACAATTCAAACTGTTCGTGGTATCTTTAGTGTAATTTGCGGATTTCTAAATAAATTTTTCAAATGTTAATTATATCTGCATCAGACATTATGCTTTCGACAAGATTGTACGAATAGCATTAATTGTTAATACACATTTGGAATAGCATTAATTTTGACAGGATTTTGAAAAAGTTGGATAATGAAAAAAAAAAGATTGAAGATTTGTACGGGGACAAAAATGGAGGAAGGTGTAGTGGTCAAATGGTGGAAATAGTGAAAATGGTGATGACGTTGGTGGCCTTGGTGGAATGGCGGTGGAGATATTTTGGCCATGATAGCCATTGAAGAGTTGTTGAAGCTTCTACTAATGGTGATTAGTACTTTTACTGCTATTAGTTATTAATAATATTATTATATTTTTAACTTTTATTTAATATTTACATAAATTATATTTAGATAGTTTTATAATATTTATTTGGTTAATATATAATAAATTATATTATTTAATATATAATAAATTATAATAAATTTATTTATATTTATTTAAATTTATTTATATTTATATATTTATTTATTTGACATAGAATAAATTATATTATTATATTTTGGTTAATATTATTATTAATACTACTACTACTCCTATTACCGTTTATATTATATGTATTGTCACTGCTACTATTTACTTATTTAATTATTATTATTATTATTATTGTTATGCACTACTATTACTAATTTTACTGCTATTATTTATTATTAATAATATTATTATACTTTTAACTTTTATTTAATATTTACATAAATTATATTTAGATAGTTTTATAATATTTATTTGAATTTTTAAAGAGATAAACATGAATGAGTAAAAGTTCATTCAAAACTCTTTAACCAGTAATTTCAATTTTTAAGCTAATGAAATATTTTTTTCAAATAAAGAATAATATATTTTCAAATTCAAATATTTAATAATAATTAAATAAGTAAATAGTAGTAGCATACTATTTACTTATTTTATTATTATTATTATTATTATTATTATTATTGTTACACACTACTACTACTAATTTTACTACTATTATTTATTATAACCACTACTATTTCCGCCAAGTATGCAGTAGTTCTTGTTTATTTATTTATTTATTTATTATTATTATTACTACTTTTTTTGGTTAATATTATTATTAATACTACTACTACTCCTATTACTATTTTTATTATATGCATTGTCATACTACTATTTACTTATTATTATTATCATTATTATGCACTACTACTACTAATCTTACTGCTATTATTTATTATTAATATTATTATTATATTTTTATTTTTTATTTAATATTTACATAAATTATATTTTGATAATTTTATAATATTTATTTTAATTTTTAAAGAGATAAACATAAAAGATTAAAAGTTCATTCAAAATTCTTTAACCATGCATTTCTATTTTTAAGCTAATGTAATCTTTTTTTTCAAATAAAGAATAATATAATTTCAAATTCAAATATTTTAAAATTTTTAATATATTTATTTATTTATTATTATTAGTATTATTATAATTATTATTTATTATTTCAACTACTACTACTACTATTTTTTTTTTGGTTAATATTATATTAATACTACTACTACTCCTATTATCGTTTCTATTATATGTATTGTCACTACTACTATTTACTTATTACTATTGTTATTATTGTTGTTGTTGTTATTGCGTACTACTATTACTAATTTTAGTGCTATTATTTATTATTAATATTATCATTATATTTTTAACTTTTATTTAATATTTACATAAATTATATTTAGATTGTTATTTAATATTTATTTGAATTTTTAAAGAGATAAACATGAAAGAGTAAAATTTCATTCAAAACTCTTTAACCATGAATTTCTATTTTTTAGCTAATGATTTTTTTTAAAATAAAAATAATATATTTTCAAATTAAAATATTTTAAATTTTTTAATTCATTATTAAGTTATGTCCTAAAAAATGCCACGTGGCTTTTTAATATCTTGCGACGTGACTTCTTGTCTTGCTTTTAGTTATACGTTTATATATAGAGAGATCATTATTATTATTATTATTGTTACGCACTACTACTACTAATTTTACTGCTATTATTTATTATTAATATTATTATTATATTTTTAACCTTTATTTAACATTTACATAAATTATATTTAGATAGTTCTATAATATTTATTTGATTTTTTAAAGAGATAAACATGAAATGGTAAAAGTTCATTAAAAACTCTTTAATGATGAATTTCTATTTTTAAGCTAATGAAATTTTTTTTTTCAAATAAAGAATAATATATTTCAAATTCAAATATTTTAAATTTTTTAATACATTATTATTATAATATTATTAAGTTATGTCCTAAAATTTGTCATGTGGCTTTTTAATATCTTGCCACATGGCTTCTTGTCTTACTTTTAGTTTTGCTTTAATATATGTACTAGTATACGTACCCACGCAATGCGCGGATAATATATTAAAATATAATTTCTCACCATTTTATATTTCGATGTCTCATTCAAACATGTTAAATCATATTATCTCAAAAAAATCAACTATCAAATTATTTCTAAGAAAACACGAAAAATAATAACATTTATTTTACCCCCACCCACCCCACCTCCCACCTCGAACTCCATCTCCACCCACACCAACACCCTCAATTTTTTTTAAAAAAAATATTTAAATAAAATCTTTGTTCTACTCCCCCTCCCTCTAACATGTCTCCCCTCCACCCATCCTCTCCCACTCGAATCCCCCGGCCTCTTAACTAATTAAATCTATACAAAATAAAACAATCATGTAATTACGAAAAAAATATATATTAATTTTTATTATATTATTCACAATTTAAAGATATTAGATTGTTAATATTCTTCCTCTCGCCCTCTCCACCCCCCCCCCCCCCCCCCCCAACTTTGATTAAAAAATTAAACTCTCCCCTCAACATTGAACAATAATCATACTCCCCCTTTATCCCATGCAATGTCTATTTTGTCCTTATAATTTTAGTACTATATTTATGTAATATCTTTTTATATTATATGTAATGAATATTTTTTAACATGGATATTTGTAGCATTTTATTTAAGTTTATTAACTTAATAAGCAAATTAATATTTTTTTATAAATTTATCACAAAATTCAATGTTATTTTTTAAGATCGTTATTTTAGTATTATATGTATTAAAGAGTCATTTGGTGTGAGGTATAATTATATTAATTCGGAGATAAAATTCATGATTATTTATCCGACGTTTAATTAAATGTATTAGGTAGTGTCAAAATTATTTGTCGCACCATTTACACCATAGTGATGAGATAAGTTATCACACATACATGTTAATACAACTTATTTTGTGATAACTAATTCCGTAATAACTTGTTTCCAAACAACCCACCCCTAAGTGTGTGTATATATACATATGTATGTACATGCATGTGCGTATATTTTCATGTTTTATCACTCTCTTACTAAATTCGTTTCATATTACTTAACTTTTTGTTGATATAACACAATCATTAAGAAAATTTTACTTAGAGGAATATTTTGCTAAATTAACCTTATTAATGATAATTTGAAACTTTAAATTTATCTATACTGTTACTTTATATAGTTATTTAACACTAAAGAATAGAAAAAAAAAACATAATACAATTCTCTTGATTTCACAAATTGAGCAGATAAATGAAAACATTTATTTTTAGTATGAGAATCAAGTGATAAGAAACGATATTATCTATTGTCTATATCAGTAAATAAGTTGTGATTGCCACTAATAGAGTATTACATATTTTATAATGTATATAAATAAACATAATTTATAAAATTTGACCCTATTTTTATTCGAGAAAAACATCTAGTACCCCCGAACTATGACCAAATTTGCTACGACATATGTCAATTTCATGGGGGTTCTATTACCCCTTAAACTAAATTTTAGCGTATTTTTGTCAATCTTTTTACCTAACGTAATACCTTTTGTCAATCATTTTAGATAGCGTGACACATTTGATGTGGGTTACATTTTATGTAATAAAGGTGCTACATTAGCACAAAAAATGACAAAAATACGCTAAATTTGAGTTCAAGGGATAGTAGGACTCCTGTGAAGTTGGAGTGTGTCGTAACAACTTTGATCATAGTTCGGGTGGTACTAGAGGCTTATCGCTTTCATTTATTGTTTGTATTTTCTGCATTGAAATATGTTTATAAAATTAGTATTACTTATTATTTTCACTTGTAAAATAAATATTATAGTTTTGATTATTATTAATAAAACTAATTTTCTTATCATGCTAATTTACTTCATAAAGATCATTATTAGCTTATATACTTAATTCGTATTTCTTACTTTTTTTCCTAGAAGATAATGTTTATATTTTTATGAAAATTTTGTCATATGATATTTTTTTTTAAAATGAAAATATGATGATTTTAAAGAAGTGAAAAAAAAGAATAAAAAAATTGATGATAA
>NC_061112.1:146182714-146252714 GCF_002878395.1 Capsicum annuum | reverse complement strand
TTTTTTTGGTAAGGAGTGTTATCGATCTCCCGAGTGAGGTCCTACCCGGTGCGAATCTAAATTAGTCGGATTTTAATACGGGTGCCGAACACTGAATGAAAAACCAAAACAAAGTTAATGCCCATTTCATTTTTTAAACCCTTTTCCTAACTTTGGATTTTCGTTACCTTAGTGATTTAACTCAAAAAATTTAAGACAATTTCAAAGTTAGAAGAAGAAGTTCTTGCCATATGACAAACCCTCTTATTTAGCATTTCATCTCAATATTTGACATAAGTTATTTATAAAGAAATATTAACTTTATTTCAATAAAATAAGAAAATAATATGTCACAAAATTATGTAGTCTTACATATATGCCACGACGTATGTTGTGTTAATAGACATATTAATATCTCTTGACCTCCTACTTCACTTAATTATACTGAAACTCTTTTATCTCTTCTCGACCATTTGAGCTTTTGGTTGGTATGTTTGATTTTGTTATATCATTTGATCAATTTATTGTTATATTGTGGTGGTAAGCTCATCCATATTAAATATGATTTCAATTCAATTCCCTAGTGGATCTCCAAGTAACTAACTTCTGAATTGTTTGCTATATCAAAAACCTTTTTTGTATGTATCCACTATCTTATGTGCAAAAATGTAGCTGGCGAATGCAAGGATCCACAGGGCGCTATCTTTAATTTTATTTATTTTCTTTCATTTATTCAGTTGAAATATATACACACACACATGCACGAATACACACATACATACTTACTCTAGTCTATTTTAACTTAATTTGTAAGCTACTTTTTAATGTCCAAAATAACTTCATTATTCAATCTTTAAGAGAATTATTAAAAAAAAAATTGTTTTCCCTTCATTTATATTTTCTAGTTGATGAATTTGAAAGACTCAATTACTCATATCTATGATTTTAATTTGATTTAGAAAAAAAAAAAAAAAAATAATATCCGATTTGTATCCTAATTTATTCTTAATAAATATACATTGTCTTACAAATTAGGTTAATATGATGGACCAAAAAAATTACATGACAAGGCAGAGAGATAGAGGACATGGGGAAAAAAAAGAAAAAGTGACAAGCAATTTCATTAAAGCCTAAAAGTTATTTAAACTTCACGATACTAACTCTGTCTCATATTACTCAATCACATTTTCTTTTATACGGGGCTTAAAAAATCATTATAAAAAGATAATTATATTAAATTCACTCCTAAACAAATATTTTGAGAATTTTACAAATAATTATGAATACTTTCGAAAAAAATTAAATAGAAAAATAGTATGGAAAAAGAAGTTAGCTAATATTTTCTTAATTTAGTATATTAATCGATTAATATAAAATAATTATTTTTAATTAGATTAGACGAATTAATATGAAAGTAAGGAAGTATACTTTCGTACGAGAAAAACTAGTTTCCACTGACATTGTACTATAAAATTACACTGTCACTGCCTTATTTAATCCATGGAGTATTATTAATATTTCCTTATTTAATCCATGGAGAATTATTAATATTTAAATAATATTAATAAAAAAAGTATTATAAGGTAACTTAGACTCTAAATTAATTATATGAGTTTGTTTAGAATTCTTACTTGGCTTATCAAAAATAAAAAAAATTGTTTCATCGTCTTCTACACTTCTTCTTCATTAGTTTTATTGTTTCACCATTGAAACAATTGACTTATACAATTGAAGCAATTTGGGACAACCACTGGCACAAAAATAGCATGGTCAGTATTTACAGAATCTAGAAAAAGTGTCTTTCAAGCTAATAACAACAATTTTAATTTACATAAGAAACTAGCACACTTAATATTTAAGATATAAAACTTGAAGAAGCAATACATTAATGGCTGGACAAGTTATCATTGGAAAATTTTAGTTACGGTTGGACAAAATTATTAACGTTTGAATTTTTCTCACTTTGTTGTTGAATATTTTCTGAATTTTGATTAATTAACAAAATAAAATACTTTACTAATAACTTGACAACCTTTTTTTTTTTTTTTTACTTTAAGCATTTGGTATTTTAAATTTATTGATCGAATTAATTTAGTTCCAAATTAAGTCATTTAGGAGAAGAAAGAAATTTTGATGAGAAAAAAATCTCATTAAAGTTGAATTTGAAATATTTGATTTACAATTTTAGAAAAGGAATTATTACAGCCTTTGCTAGTCATCAACTGACAGATAGGTAGCTAACTTCATATCATTCACAAAAAGAGCAGTGGAAACTAGTTTAAGCTAAACTTATGCAATTTTTTAACATCTAATATTTATCTTGCAGGACACTTTTGAAATTTTTAATTTAGAAGAGCAAAATGCAGAAAGAGCTGAAGGTTCCTCGGAGGAAATCAATAGCATTGCGAATGTAATTGTAACTTTTGTTCCTCAATCAGGTGATGAAGAATCTAGGGAACCCTACATCGGTATGAAGTTTCAGTCACTTGATGTTGGATTTAAGTTTTATCTTGATTATGCTCATCGTAATGACTTAAGAGTGCGTAAAAATCGAATTACTAGATCAAAAAAAGATAAATCAATGATTCATCGAGAGTTTGTTAGTTCAAAGAGAAATTTCACTCAAAGAAAAGTCTTAAGAGTGACAAAAAACGAGATGAGACTAGAGAAGGGTGCAAAGTGATGATGTATTTGTCAAAGAAAGAAGAAGAAAAATGGGTTATAGCCATGCTTGTTTCGAACCATAATCATGAACTTGCTTCTCCTCAAAGCCAAAAATTCTTGCGATCAAAAAGAAAAAAGTCAGAGGCTCAGAAGAATCTTATTGATCTATTAGAGAATTCTGGTATTCGTCTAAGTAAAATTGCATCAGTGTTGATTACTCAGGCTGGAGGTGTAGAGAATCTCAATCTAACTGGACGAGATATTCAGAATTATTTGAGTACTAAAAGACAAAACTATCTTGAAAAAGGAGTTGCACAATTGATGTTGAAATACTTTCAAAAACGTCAATCTGATAACCCCGAATTCTTTTATGCAATACAAATGGATGTAGAGGGTCATTTAGGTAATTATTTTTGGATTGATGCTAGGTCTAGGGTAGCTTACAAGAATTTTGGAGATGTTGTCTTATTTGATCCTGCATACTTGACAAATAAATATAAGATGCCTTTTATTCCATTTATCGGAGTTAATAATTATTTTCAATCCATTTTATTTGGTTGTGCTTTTTTATGGGATGAAACAGAAGAAACTTTTCGATGGTTACTTCACACTTGGCAAGAGGCAATGTTTGGTGTTGTTCCCCGTACCATAATCACAGATCAAGATGCTGCCATAACAAATGTTGTTGCAAAGGTGTTTTCAAATAGTGCACATCATTTTTGTATGTGACGTATTGAGAAGAAAATTCCTGAATATCTAAGTCATGTTTTTCATGAATTTGATGATTTTCAAAGTGAGTTTTGTAAGTGTTTGCATTGTACAAATACTCCTGAAGAATTTGAAGCTGCTTGAAATGATATAATGAAAAGATATAATTTGAAGAAACATACTTGGTTGCATAGAATATACTCAATTCATGCAAAATGGATTCCAGCATATGTGCAAAGTACTTTTTATGCTGGAATGTCAACAACTCAAAGAAGTGAAAGTATGAATAAGTATTTTAAGAATTATCTTAACTTTAGTACACCAATGAGTGTATTTGTAAAGCAATATGCTAAAATTGTTGACACAAGGTATGATAAAGTAAGGGAGAAGGATTATAAGACAAAACATTAGAAGGCTATCTTGAAAACTTTATATTCTATGAAGGACGAAGCAACCAAAATATATACCAGAAAAATATTTCAAAAATTTCAAGAAGAATTGATTCAATCTCAAAAATTTATTTCGGAAAAGATTGAGGTTTGGGATGAAATACACATCTATAAAGTGCATTTATTTTAAAGACAGACCCCGGCCTACATTGTTAAATTGAATCTTCTATCAAAAGAAGCTACTTGTTCTTGTCACAAGTTTGAGTTTATGAGTATTTTGTGTAGGCATGTTCTTATGGTATTTATAAAAAAGCAGATTCACTCACTTCCACCATGTTATTTATTGGATCGGTGGATAAGATATGCGATCAAAGAAAAAGTTGATGACATCTCAAATACAAGATCACATAAGAATAATTTGAAATCTTCTACTATATGGGTCAATAACATTATGATGCACTCTCTTGAACTTCTTGAACAAGCAACTCAGTCTGAAAAGCATTATAAATTTGCATATTACAGACTCTTGCAACTATGTGAAGAACTTGATGAACTTCCATATGAGGAGGATAATGATAATGTATGTGATAGTCAAGTTAACGAGTCAAATCTGAATTTGAAATCAAGTGAAAAAGGACAAGATATTGATTTGCTTGATCCTCCATGTGTGGCTACTAAAGGACGTCCTAACTTATTGAGAGGGAAAGGCGGTTTGAAAAGTTTTTGAAAGGCTAAAAAAGGTTCTTCTCAAAAGTAGAAAAGGAAGCCCAAAATTAAAAAAAAAAAAAAAAAAAGAAAAGAGAAAAGGAAATAAGGTAATTTTGTAGTTTGATTTTTACTTGACGGTATCAATCTGATTCAGTAGATTAAAATTTTGAGTCATATACTCATATTCAATGACTTATATAGTTATATTTATGTTTTGATTCTTTGATTATGTACAGTTCAAATACTAACGTTGAAGCGGAATCTAAAAACACAGAAACATTCTTTGATGCAGAGCCTACAATGGTAAGAGTTTTCTTTTAATAAATTATATCAATCTTGATAAGAAATTCTTTCTTTCTGCGTCATTCTATTTTTAACTAATTCTTTTTTTGTTTATTCTTTTCTCTTTAAGCAACTACCATCATATTTAGAATATGTTCAAGAACAAAATGGTATCGGCAATTCATATCCCACCTCATTTATAGTGGGTTTGCTTTACTGCGTTCTCATATATTTAAAAACTATTCTGTCTTTCTAAATAACTTCACGTTATACTTTTTCAGAATTTGATGAGAGCTGCTTCATATCCATACTATAAGGTTTTTAACCTGCGAGTTGGCTAGAAGTTTTAGAGTTTCAAGTCATAAAAGATGTCCGGAGACATAATTATGTTGCCCTTAGTTCAGTTTTTTTTTTCTTTTGGGTTGAAAATAATAATAGGCAACTGATTCACTTGTCTACTAGAGTAGTTGCTTGACAAGCAGTTCTTTTATGACTTTTGTGTTTAGTAATTAAAAATAATCAGGTTTTCTATCTTTCTGTTGGGTATTAGCTTTTGTTGAGATCACAATTTTATTGTGTTCAGACCACCTGTTATGCTTTAGGTTCATGTCCTCAAGTTTTAAGCAATCAACATCCTGTCTGATTTAATTCCCAATATTGCGGCAGAAAGCTTTTTTTCTTAATTCATGAAGGAAGACCAGCTCCTGGCAAAGAGCTCATAGACGAGTTCAATGTTCTGGAGGCTAATCTGTAGAATGATGTTTCTCTGAATAAAGGCTCAGGAGCTCCTATTTCATTTGCTATGCTTCTTTCTGCTAGTAGATCTTGTGAATAATTGCAACTCAAGTTTCTATCTATTTATTTGGTACAGATTGATTTCTAAAGAGAAATGTTTGGATAGATAAGCAAATGAGTTTAAGATAAAGGAAACAAGGGAGACTTTTCTTATAAAGAGTAAGAAGATAACTGAATAGATAATTTATGTCACTCGAATCTAGAGGTTATGACGCTCTGATGCTGCAATGTATGATGCGAATTACAAAGCAAATGCGTTTAGACTCACGTCTTAAACAAAATATATGTTATTATTATGGTCGATACGAGAGGAGGAACCAAGATCTAGCTTCCTTTTCCATTCAAACAATTTTGAGTATAAATGATCTAGCGCACGCCTTAAAATTTAGAGGAGATATGCCAACATTCATTAATTCATTAAGTATAAATGATAATTCTTTTTTCATTTCATGAACGTGTAATCAATTTTGAGTTTTACAAGAGAGGGATATATTCATCTACTCATAAACACAAAATAACTATTCAATCAATAATTAAGGAGCAAACACAATCCGAAAGTTGAACACAACCTAGTTATAGGGGCTTGCTTGAGCCAAGTAAACAAAAACAATAAGCATTTTGCTTTGAGTACATGCGTAGGTGTTGAAATCCCATGAAAACATCTTCGATTTTGTTCATTACAGATGCACCAAAATATAGCAGCACTGTAGCAGGTACCATTTCAACCCTTTATGATGTATTTTCGAACTTCTCCCTCATACACCAGCTTTCATATGCTTCCTTGATGCTGTTAGGCTTGATCCAGGCTATTCCAAAAAAAAAAAAGAGGAGCATGTTTTAAATATCTTATGCTACAGAACAATGCAAAGGGACATGTCTAACACCTTCAGAATTCAAATTTCACATGTAGTACAACAACATACCCAGTGTAATGACCCTAACACTGGATTAGAGGTAGAGAGATTGTTTCCGAACCTCGGCTCAAGACAGAAAATACAAAGTAGTGTAGAAAGAACTAACAGAAGTGAAGACATTTATGGCAAAATACTAAAAACAACCTGGCAAATCATCCTAAACAATAGTCATAACAAGATAAACAATAATCGAAGTGTTCACAAATAATAACTAGCATATCCTCATTACTAGAAGGAGATCAGTTAGCCTCTATTCTTCGTTGGCTCAGTTGCATTTATGAAGTCTAGTCAAAAGTAGTGCAAGTTATTAATGATTGGACGAAACCAAGAAATACCCTTATAAGCAAAATTATAGAATATCTCCTACATCAAGCATTCATATTTTAGTAGTGCTTTTGTAGTTACATGTGACACAATGATGTATACATTAAAGAAAATGCCAGCAACCAAATGTTAACTAATTTTGTATCAAACATTAATCCTCGTTATTTTAAATGCATAATTGGATGGGCTTTTCTATTCTTTATCCCCCACATTTTAAGTATTTGGTGTAATTAAGTGACGTTTTTTAAGTTTTAAATAACTGTAACTTTGATTTGATATTTATGTGCTCATACCTCCTTTTTTTTTTTAATCAGAGAAGCAGTATTGGCTTTTTCAGTTTGGAGTATTAAGAAAATTAGCGCCATGACATTGTCTTTGTGAGAATGATATTCTACTGTTATACTCGAGTTGAGGATCTCCAAAAACAGCCTCTTGACCTTCATGAATTAGCGATTAGGTCTGAGTCGAAGGTCTCCAAAAACAGCCTCTCGACCTCCACGAATTAGCGATAAGGTCTGCTTACAGTCTATCCTCCCCAAACCACCACATATAGTATTTCAATAGGTATGTTGATGTTGTTAATGTTGAGGGGGAAAAAATTGGAGAAACATGACAACTTTGAGCAAACACATCATCTAGAATATATGGTATGTGTTCTTTTCCCAACATTATTTTCCAGATATTAAGAGAGATCTCTGAAAACAGAGTAACTAAAGTACCATTCAACAGAAAAAGATAATTTATGTTTGATAGGGGAAATGTGTGAAAGAAACTGAAATGAAAAAAATTAGATCAACTGCTAATATGTTCATTGAGAAAATCCGATTTGACATCTACGAAGAAGATGATGAATCGAAGACAGGAAGTTGCAATATGAATTTTACCTTCTGTTGCAATATCATCATACGAACGAATGATGAAAGATCTTAAATGGTATCTCCCAAAAATAAAAGCAGTAATATTCCACTTGAAAAAATAGGTGCACCATATATGCAATTTAGCGTTGATATTTTGACATTGATAAGATTTGAAGCCATAGATGAGGTAAGAGAGAGGAAGGAGAAGGATAAACTCTAGATCCGTAAAAAAATTAAGAAAAGAATATTTCAAAAAATCTATTAAAAAAAAAGGAAACAAAAATTATTATTATTTATTGTGATAATACTTAATATATTCAATACACACTGATAATGTAATTTAAGTATCCACTGACAATGGATACTAGTTAATCTCAATTTTGTACTAGTTTAGTAGTTTGCCAAGCTGGTTTTTTCTGGTCAACAAAATTCTAGCTCAGAAAAAGGGCTATCCCAACCGTAAGTTTTGAGACACTTTATCAAAAAATGGAGACCTTTTCCCTCAAAAGTACTAGAAAATTCACTAGAAAAGTACTATTCCCTCCTTTGAATTATTTATTGCTAATTTCCTAATTAAGTGTTTCTTTTTTTACTTGTTATTTTGAATTACATACTTGTTATTTTGAATTACATCAAAAGAATTTTATTTTTTATTTCATTCTTAGTATTAATTACGTATTTTTAAATTAATTTTAAGACATAATAATAATTACTAATTAATTAAATTATTATAATAAAATAATTAGATTAATAATTATTTTTTTAATAAATATATTAATTAAAATGTGTTAAATAAAAATAAACCGAGGAAATACTTATATTTTTGCGCGTGGTTAATGTATGCTTTAAAATTTGCTCGTTTTATTCAATCATATCAGAAATCCCCAAAAAACTATTTTATTGTTTCGTTAGAGCAAAATTTTTGAATAGATTTTATAATTTTTCTGGAAAAGATAATTGACGCCGCCTTTGTTATTCTACATCTCTACCTTTTTGCATAAAGATACATATAGACACATATATATGTGATTTGCAACCACAATGCTTCAGTACAATACTCAAAACTTACAAGATATTTTCTACCACTTCGTACTTTATAGCCACCCAAAAAAACTTCCAAGATAAATGAACAAAACGACAAACAAACTCAAAAGAAAAAAAAAAATACTTTCAGATCAAACAAAAACCATAAGACAATTAACACGATTCAGAAGAACATATCCTGAGTGATCCATTTGACAAGTCCATCTTCTTCCAACGTGTCCCAAAAGTCATCAACATTTTGGATAGCACTACTTTCACCATCAACAACGACTCCCCCCACCTCATCATCACCATTCACCACATTTCCTACTTGTACTAATTCTTTCTTTTCTTCTACCACTGGCATTGGCAACTTGTTCTGTTCAGTAACTACACCATCAGTATATTCTGAAATAGGAAAGTTTGTTTTAGCCTTTTCACCTCTAAATTCTATAGCTTTTTTGTCATAAGCTCTGGCAGCATCTTCAGCAGTAATAAAAGTACCGAGCCACACTCGTTGGGCTCGATGCGGATCGCGAATCTCTGCGGCCCATTTTCCCCATGGCCTTTTTCTCACTCCCCTAAATTCCTTCGTCGTATCTCTCCTCCTCCTCTTCTTCCCCCCCTTCTGTAACTCCATTTCATTACTGTCCACAATGCTCCTACGTGGCATGGCATTAGCTGAAGTAGATGAACCACCACTTACATTTTGAACTTCCTGTAAAAGATGAGCTGCGTCACCGTCCGCCAGGACATCGCCGGCACCGTAGATAACATGTCGGAGATGAGCTGCTTCACCGTCCGCCAGGCCATCGCCGGCACCGGAGACGACATGTCGGAGAGCTGACACCATGTAGTGCAACTCTTGATTTTGAGTCAGTTTGTTGGGAAGGGTATAGTTATAATCTTGAGTTGGAGAATCTTGACAAATATCATTCATACTTTCTAAAGTAAGAAATTGTTGATTCTCCGGAAATTTGTTGTTGTTAATGAAACATTGACATGGATAAAGTGTATGTGTATGATGCTATTTATAGCGTTATTATATTATTATATATATTCAGTTTTAATTACATGGATGGGATGAGCTGGAACACTAACTACACACGGCATGGCCCCAGATGTATGCCACGTGGTGCGAACGTCCCTGGTTACATGAGCTATTATGTCAGCAAATATTGATGTGGCAATTTTGGGAAAAAAGGGGTCCATACGATTTCTTTTTGATGAAAGAGTCAAACAGAGTCTTTCCACTTGACAATAAAGCGTAGCATATGTTCCATTCTTTTCATTTTAGTTGGTCCATCTTATTAAGAGTAAATATTTTATATTAATTAATTACTTATTATATTTAAATAAAATTAATTAAATTTTTTTATTTTATTCTTATATTAATAATGTATATTAAATATGAATAATACAATTTCAATACTTATTTATTATTATATTCAATAAATATCATTAATATAATAAAATAATAGAATTCATCATTTAATTTATGATTTTTTAATTACCATAATCCTTTTCGATAGAAAATTATATTATATGTACATGATTAAAACTATCTTTTATGTATGTACTAGAGGAGCATGGTCCATGTCAGCACACACCCAACATTAAGATATTTATTTATCTTTTCAATCTTAATATATTTAAAGAATTTTTTTTTAATAAAAAGATTGCATATGTTTTCTAGAATTCATCCGAAATCTAGCATGAGTTCAACATATGTTATTTTAATATGTATTTAAATAATTTAAGTTGTTAACTATTGTAATTTATAACATTTTTATGTAATTTTCAAATTAATATACGTTACTTTTCTTGTTCAAATTTTGTGGCATTGATAGTCAATTATATTTTAAAAATAAGTTAAGTTTTTAATTATTGTAATTTATAATACTTTTCTTCTATTCCAATTTTAGTGACACTAATATAATTTTAAGAGTCGGCCAAATATTTTATATCTTTTAAATTTTGTAAGTTGTTAATTATTGTGATTTCTAGTATTTTTCATGTAATTTTTTTGAAATATATAACATATTAAATTATTTTTAGATATTTTAAGTTGTTAACTATTGTAATTTATAATAAATTTTATGTAATTTTTGAATAATATATGCTACTCTCCTTGTCCAGAGTTTTGTGTCGACGATAACCAATTATATTTTTTAAAATAATTTAAATTTTTTATCGTTGTGATTTATAATATTTTTTCTATTTGTACTTATGTGGCATAATACTTAAATGACCATAATAATTAATTAGGGTGATATAGTAAAATGTAATTATTATTTATTATTTTGATTATGTGTATGTGTTGATTCAACAAGAATTTGGAAACATTTAGAAATATGTTGAATGTTACAAATGTTAATAATCCATTTGGTGCTTCTTGATTTCTCTGCATTTATATCTTGTGTGTTTTTACTTTTTTGCTTTTTGAGTATTTGTAGTAATTTTTTTTTTTAAATACCATGAAATTTTTTATTCATTATATATATATATATATTAAATTTAATTTATTTTATTGAATTAAATTTATAAATTTTGTACTTTAAAAATTTAAAGTTAAGTTTAACTATTAGTATTTCTATATAAGAAAAAATAATTTTAAAATTTAAATTTACTAAAATAAATAAATAAATAAATAAATAAAATGAGTAATTTTTTATATAAAATCAATTAAAATAATAAAATTGATTTACTTTAAACATTTAGTTGTAATTAATTAAGATAATTTTTTATTTTGTCATGATTTATGAGAGTTGAATAGAACTTTTATCTATTTTTAAAAAAGTATTTTAACTTGTTAATTATTATGATTTATAATAATTTTACGTAACTAACAAATAATATATTTACTCCTTGTATCCCAATTTCTGTGGCTTCGATACAATTTTGAGAATCAACTAAAAATTTTATATATCTTTTAAATATTTTAAGTTTTTAATTATTATGATATGCAGTATTTTTTCTTTTACCTCAATTTATGTGGCATTGCTAAAATAATGAGAGTCAATAAAATTTTTATATGTCTTTTCAATATTTTAAGTTATTAATTATTGTGATTCGTGGTAAGAAATTAGTTTTGAACATGATAGCCAATTAAATAAAAAAAAATTACTTCCAATATGTAGTTATAGTTAATTAATATAATTAATAGAATATATTAAATATTTAAACCATTATGATGAAATAATGAAATTATTATATATTAGGGCATGATATGTAATTAAGTGGGAGTGAAGAAATTTTTTGGTAATTGAACGAGAGGTGGTCGAAACCACCTCTTCTATATAACTAGAAGTGCAAGGCTCGTGTCAACACGGGTCCAACAGTAGAACATGTGGATTGCAATTTTTAAGTTTTAGAATTTATCTTTGAGTAGAAAGTTTGAGCAGTAGAATATTTTTATTAGTATGATTAAGCTGAGGGGAACACAATTGAAACTTTTTTTTAAAACTTCTTGTTGAATTTTGCGATCAGAAATATAAAGAAAGAATGGGCGTAAATCTAATGAAATAGCTTATATCCAACAGATTATTGATTTTCAATATCGCAAAGATTAAGAATCATGTAAACTTACCCGATAAAGAAAATACACAGTTTAAATTCGCTATTGTTTTGTTTAATTATTATTTTTAACACAGGAAAAGAGTGTTATTTTTTAATAGAGAAGGAAGAGTTGAGATTTTCTTTTCTTTATTTTATTTTTAAAACAGAGAAATGTTAATTAAGATTGAGGAACTGTAAAGAGTTGAGAAAGATGGCTACATATATTTGATAGAAAATTTGCTAATATTAAGAAAATGCGAAGTATTTGGTAGCAAATTTGTGATAAATACACGTTTTTGTACCTAAATTTACTTTATTTATATTTAAATTAGTTTGTAAAAATCTTTTGCAAATAATCTTTATACTTCTTTTTTTTAATTTCTTTAAAATATAGTAATAAAATTTACTTATACTTTATTCTTCTCACACTTTACTACATACATTTTATCCTCTTTAAATCTCATTGTGCTATTTTACCCTCTTTAAACATCACTGTACATTAAAATCACGATTGAAGCAGCTGAAGCAGAGATCAGTCAATTTTTAAATATTTTTTGTTAATTATTGTTATTTACAGTACTTTTTATTTCATTTTCAAATAATATATGTTATCTACATATTCAAGAATTTAAATCCAATATTTCTTTATTTCAATTTATATGATTTTTTTTTGGCTTAATTTTTATAATAAATTTTTTGTTTTTGTCAGTCCGAAAAAAATGATATTTCCTTATGTAGAAAATATTTAATGTCAATAGCTATACATTTTATCCTTATTGGATGTTGTTTATGTGACAAAAACTTCACAAAGGTGTACTTTTTTAAGGTAGTTTCGAATTTTTTTGTTATATATTTCTTATACTATGTGTAATAAATCAAGCTACATCGTATAAATTGAGGAGGAATATATATTTATAAAATATTAATAGGCACTACATGAAAAATAAAGATTTACAATTTTGAAAATCAAGTAAATTACTTGTTACCGCAACTCTATAACATGTAGATAGAGTTGTCAATATGGGTCGGTCCAATCCTTTCAGGCTAGTTCATACGGGCTTTGAGTTTGACGGGGCAGGTCGGACTGATCCATCAAAATGATGGGCCAAACAAGCCCACAACATTTCTCTGTGGGCTGCGGGCCTCGCGGACCAGTCCACTTTTTAAAAAATAATACTTTATAATTTAATTTTAGAATGTTAATAAACATAAATATTATCAGAAAATATTACATAGTGTTAATACTTGTTAATCAAGTCTGCAACACCCTGAAAAATCCTCCTAATAGCGAAATTAAATAACTTTTGACATGATATCCTACAAACCAAATAAAAATACTAATAAGCAATCTAAATAGTTTCATGTATTTAACTTACGGGCTGGCCCACGGGCTAGCCCAACCCACATTTCTCAAGCCCACCGGGCCACGGGCTTATCCGGGTCGGGTCAAAAAGCCTTGTTCTTAAATGAGCTGCAAAAATTAAAGCCCAACTCTATCAAATTACAGGTCGGGTCGGGCCAACCAACGGGCCTGACCCATATTGACAACTCATGTAGCAGTATCAAGGGAGGATCTATTAAGGCTCGTGGGGGTGACACGCTATCTGCAAATTTCGACGGAAATTCTCTATATATAGGATCTATTAAGGCTCGTGGAGGTGGCACGCCACTCGCAAATTTCGACGGAAACTCTATATATATAGTTGTATGTAAGACTGATATAGTAAAATATTAAATCTGCCACTCAAAATACCAAAACACTATCTAGTGCAAGTGGCAAAGGCACACTTTTGCGGGTCAATTGTGGGTTTGATCTCGGTCAGCATGACATCATTTTTTAAAATTCTTTTTGTTAAACATTGTTGATTAAAAGATGACAATATGCATCATAAATGTACCGATTCATAATTTTATTTATATAAATTATACCAGTTGACTAAAATATATTATTAATATTATTTTTGATTTTAATTAATTTAATCATTAAATTTACTTGACATTCATACAGTCAGGATCCTTAATCCGCCTATGAGCAGAATCCCGATTACTGATGGAGAAAATTTTTTATACTAAGAAATTGTAGTGTATAAGATCTGGCTTTGGTTGTCTATGTATAACTGTATACTCAAATTTGCTTTGGTTGGCTGTTTAAGCTGCTGAATCACTAACTGCATGCACACGTTGTGAGCAACATTGTATGCCATTTGTGTCTCCATCTGATGGAGTTAACTCTTGCCACGTAACACTGTGGAAGTTCACTTCCACTCTACTTAATTAGTTGACATGGCTCTTTCATAAAACCTTGTAAATTGTTATTTCTCCTAGGCAAATATGCACTTGACACCGCACCATTCTTGTATTTTTATGATTACAAACATGTCATCCTCGAAGGTTCTGGAAAGAAACCTAAAAGCTTCAACAACAGTTCACTAACTACCGAAGTTTCTTTTACCCCAACAGTGGTAACTAATGTTAGACAGTATTGAACCTGAATTTTTATTTTGTGAGTTTTGGATTTTTTAATTTGATGATTTCAGTTGGGAAACAGATAGTTTTAAATTTAATATTTATACATCTTTAATGAACTTCTTGACATATAATGAATGGTTTTTTTCACATGTGATGGTAATTAATATAAGATGATATTATAAAGCATAATAATTTTTTATTTTTTTTTGAGAAAATACATCTTTTTTCCACTGAACTTGTCCTCCAAACTTAATTTAGCACTTAAACTTAACTTCTAGTTATTTACCTCCCTTAATATCTTTAAAGTGTATTTGTTTCACCCCTCAAAACTGAATACCACTCTCACAACGAAGAGTGGGTTACACACGCGTCATGTCAGTGCCAAATCAGTGTCAGATCATTGCCACGTAAGAAATTAGGATTTTTAAAAAAAAAAATCTCACACATATACTATTTTTATTTTAAAAATCAAAAAATATATATTTACTATATATATATCTAATTCAACCCCCTCGCTCTTCTTCCCTTTCAGCCCCCCCACCCCACCCCACGCCACGTCCCGTTCTTTCTCCCCTTCAAGCACCCCCCCACCCCCCCCTCCCCCCGCCTTTCTTTCTCCCATTTCAGCCTCACCTCTACCCTACCCTTCCAGCCCCCACCCCCACCCTCTTCTTTCTTATTCAAACACAAAAATACTTTCATCAGGTTAAAATTAATTTTTTCAAATTATCTTATTAACAAAAAAATTTAAAAGTAAAAATTAAAAGAAATCTCATTGATGATAAGTGATTCAAAAACAAAATCATCAATTTAATTTAATTTTTATCTAAATTTTGAGGAAGTTGAATTGAAAGTTGAGATGGTGTTCAATGAAAAAAATTATTTAATAGTGTTTTCATGTTTGTTCTTGGGTGGTGTTAATGGCGGAAAGTGAAAAAATTAAAGCAAAATGTTGTTCTTGGGTGATGGTGTTAATGGAGGAAAGTGAAAAAATTAAAGAAAAGTATTGTTCTTAGGTGGTGTTGTTAATGGAGGAAAGTGAAAAAAATTAAAGGACAGTGTTCTTCTTGAGTGGTGTTGTTAACGGAGGAAAGTGAAAAAAATTTGAGGTTGTTAATGAAGGTTTGAGTGTTGTTGTTGATGAAGATTTGAAGAAGAAAGAAGAAAAAAGTGTCCATTTTTTATTTTAATTTAAATTTTAATTATTTTTATTTTTTTTTAATATATTTTAAATATAAGATTACTGAATTATTTTTTTAATAAATAAACATGCCCCTTTTTTAAAAAAAAATGTCACGTCAGCTTTAGAGGTAAAAAAAGTACACCTTAAAGCTATTAAGGAGGTAAAATAAACGGAAGTTAAGTTTAAGTGCTAAGTGAGTTTGGAGAATAAGTTCAGGGAAAAAAATATTTTTTCTCTTTTTCTAACACACATATAATACCATCAAAAATACCTTAGAATCACGTGGTTTCTTTCCAGTATAATGTTGATGGCCTTAACTAAATATAAGAATTTGAATTCGACTTTGGTCAATATTCTTTTACCTTTTATCATAATATGGTTCGGCAACAGTTTTCCATTTCAATCATCCTGTTTTTAATTCTGTATATAATATCTTATCGATTATATTACTCTCTTGAAATTTAAGTCTAAATATCTAAATTGTTTAAAGCATGCAATCACGTCTAATTTCACTTTGACTTCTCTTGCCGTACATATCTTTCTTCTGAATTGTAGGTTTATTACATCGAAAGCATTTCTTATGTATTCTCTATTTCATGTAAAAAAATGTAGCTGGGGAAATGCAACGATCCACTGCCTTTAATTGTTCAAAATCACACCTAAACTATACTAATGATCTATTACACACCTAAATTATAAAAAAATGATATATTTTACACCCTGTAAAGCATTATACCACTTGCATATGATGTGGTATTGCACACGCGCCTGCCACGTCAGCGTCACATCAGTATAATACGAAAAAATAATAAATTTATTATTTTCATAAATTTTTCTTTTTTCTTTTTAATTTAAATTCTTTTTCTTTCTTCTTCAACTTTTTCTTTTTCTTCAATATTCAAAATCTCCATTGTTATGAGTACAATTTTTTTTCTTTTTCTTCAATATCCAAGACCTCTATTGTTGTCCAAAACCTCTATTGTTATGAGGTCAATTTTTTTTCTTTTTCTTCAATATTCAAAACCTCCATTGTTATGAGCTCAATTTTTTTTTCTTTAATGTCCAAAATCATCTTCTTCATTTTCTTCAATAAATTCTTCAATATCCAAAATCATCTTCTTCTTTTTCTTCAATTTTCAAAAAGAAAAAAAAAATTAACGGGATCATATTCTTAACGGTAAGATAATATAAAATCAATACACCCAAGCAATGACTTCATTCAAATTCAATATCATCTTCTTCTTCTTTTTCTTCAATTTATTCAATGTCCAAAACCATCTTCTTCTTTTCTTCAATTTTCCAACGACCATAATGCCATTTTCCTCTTTCATTGTTGATATAAAATCAATACACCCAAGCAATAACTTCATTCAATTCAATCTTCTGTGTTATACGACACCAAAAGTTACAACACTATCACCACCTAATTGCACCACTCATCATCAAATTCACACACAATTACAATCACCAAAAATCAAAATGCCTCAGCACTAATTCACCACCCGATATCAAAATAAATTTTGAGCAATTTTAATATATTATTATTAATTGAGCAAAATTGAAAGAAGATTTTTATAGAGACAAGATAGATCTACAAAAAAAAGTGTTAAAAAATTAACTTTTGAGCAAAATTCATAAAAGTTTACAGAGAAAGAACAGAAATACAAAAATAAATTGAGAAATTGATGTTCAACGTGGGAGCAATAACATTTGATTAATTTCAAACGTCTCATCGAAATTTTTTTCGATTGGCGACGATTTCATCCTCAATCTTTTCTATTTTTTTCTTTGAAAACTATCATGGAAAAGTTATTCTCATCAATCATAGCAAAGGAGGAGTGATTGTGATGAAGAAGAAAGGAGGATTGAGAGAGAAAAAAAATTAAAAATGGGTGAGAAGAAAGAGTGTGTGCAAGGGTGGAGTTAGGGATTTAAAGATTTTTTGGCTTTTTTTTTTCTCCAGACGTGCCTTTTTTTAAAAAAAATTAATCTTATTTTCACGTCAGATTCATGGTGGAATTAAATTTATTTTTGAGAAAAATATGTGTGTAGTAAATCGTCACGTTAATTTAAGTATGTAAGTGACTTTTTATATATAGTGCAGAGTGATTTTGATGCCTTTTCCCTTTATTCAGTTGAAAAAAGAACCTAGTTGTATGAATGTGTATATACAATACATGACAAAGCTAGAGATAGAGGACAAGGAAAAACGAGAAGGACAAGCAACTTGTGAAAAAGTTTTTTCAACTTCACAAATATGATTTTGACCCAGTAGTTTGCAAAGCTAGTTTTCCTCATAAACTCTTCCACATTTACTTCTCCATCATCTATATAAGAAAACCAAAAAGTCTAGATCAGTATACTTATTGAAGACACCATCTAATGCATATTAAACAGGGTAAATAAGATTCGGATAAGCAGGGGTAGAGCTAGGTTCATCCGAACCCTCTTAGATGGAAAATTACACTGTTATGTATGACTAAAGTCATTTTTTATGTAAATATAATAAATGTTGAAGAGTCCCTTTTAACTTCTTCATCTTGGCTCCGTCGCTGCTGAATAAGGAAGAATGTCGATAGAAGAGGAATATAGAGGCATGAGAGAAAACAACTTACCATCACGATCTGCTACCTCTATCATCTCTTGTATTTCTCTCGCCTTGAAATTTTCACCCAACTCCTAGGCAATTTGGTCAATATCAGCAACAAATATTTTCCCCTGCACTCTCAAGATACATTATTATAAGGACTTGGTGGAGCACGATTCAAAACTCTATGGATAACGGGGACATACATTTTTATCTTGGTCTAGTAAGTTAAAAGCTTTGGCGAGCTCCTCTTTAGTGTACCTCTCCTCTATTTTGGCAATCATCATGTGTACAAATTCATCGAAATCGATTGCACCACTACCATCCTTATCCACGTGAGCAATCATTTGCTCGACTTGCTGAAAACAAAAAGTTGGACATGAAACTTAATTAGTCAAGTCACAAAATGGATAGGTAAAAGATCATGATCCATGATCCAATAGTTACAACAAATAAATCGGGTGAGATGAACAAGATTTTCAATTACCTCCCCTGTCATTTCAAATCCAAGGACCCTGCAATAGAAGTTAAGTTAACACATTCAGCTCACTGGCATCAATAGTTCCTGAACAGCATCAATTAAATAAAAAATACTATGTTAAAAAGAGTCCCAGCACAGATCTCTTAAACACACACACATGCACAAAAATGTATTGGGATAGAAACACTTTGATACCAGAGCCATCGGTGTCAAAATAGCTCAAATGATTCTTTGATCTCTTGCCTTTTTTCTATTTATAAATGTCTAAAAAAATTTCTTTTCTAAAGATGTTAATCAAATATGAAAAAGTGTTATATTTTTGTTTTAAAAAAAATAAAAATAATTATGATATTTTAGTAAGAAAATCAAGATAAAAATTCTAATAAATTTCTCTTTTTTAACTTGATTTTCTTGACAAAATAATTTTAATCTTCCTTCTTCACACGATCTTCATATATAACTGTTGCTTACCATGATTAAAAGTTGATACGAGATAAAAATTGAAGTTCTACGTTAAAAATAAAAGCATGAGTAAACATTATTGAAACCGTGTGTTATAAGTGAATAGAGTTAAAAGTGGAGCCTTATGCATTGAAAGTGAGCACAAGTTAAAATAGAACTTATGTGTTTAAAGTATATGCACGAGTTAAAAGGAGGCCTAACATAAAAGTAAGCAGAGGTTGAAAGTTGAAGCTTATAACCATGGATTAAAAATTGATTTTATTTTAATGATGGATGAACATAAGGATTGTTGAAATTTTGTTTGAATTTTTTTTTCTTTCACATGTAGTATCTTGATCTTTTATTCTTTTTGGACAAAATATCTTCACTATCATCAAATTGGTTGCAACGTTGATCTTAACATGTCTTCAATCTGAACCATTAGACCATTGAACCATAGACTCTAAAACTACTTGTTGGGTTTGAAATCGAGAGAGCGTCATGTGGAAGATTAAAGTTGTTAATCATGAAAATGATAATTCAGATGACAAAGAACAACTATAATAAAATATATTATTATTGATATGATTCGATCAATTGACCTACATATTAAAACTAATTCAAAAATATAAAATTTACTAGGAGAAAATCTTTCCTAAACAAGATTCTTTGATAACTACATTGTGAATTTTATTATATTATGGTATGAAAAGAAAATCTTCGAAAAGTTTATATTTTTTTTCAGAAAAAAATAAAAATAATTATGGTATTACTTTTTTTTTTTCTACAAAAAGTAAAATTTAAATTTGAAAAAAAGGGGTAAAAACTCAAAACACCTCCGACAGTAGAAGAAGAACCCAAGTGGTTTATCCAAATTCTTAGGGCGGACTCCAACCAAAAGGCGCTAAGAGGATAAAGCAAGCGACATAAAGAAAGCACCTGACCGTATGTGTAAACCTTGCGGGGGGAATAGTGTCATCTAATGAGAACAAAGAAATTTTGATTGAAATCAGCAAAGTTACAAGAGTGTATTGTATAGTATCAATGTTTCTCTTTAATGCATCAATTGTCAAGTCATAATCTCATAAGAAAAAGTCTTCACTATAGTAAGAAAATAGGCCAGAAATATGTCAGATTTTGGTCAATATAAAAAGATCAAAAGATGTTTTTCGTCAATAACTAAGTAACTATTCACCAGAACAAGCAAAATATCAAGCAACAGATATTTGCAAAGGCTAGTAGCACTAAAATATCCTACAACAAAACGTTACTATTTCATAGCATTGTTCCATCTCAACTATTCCAAATATAGTAAATGAAGACTCAACAACATCATCAATAATCATTAAAAATCATTCTTCTTTTTTTTCCCTAATTGACATTTATGCATCTTAGTCAAATAGTCTGTCTACTTCTATGTGGTATGAGTACGGTCCGCGTACACCTTACCCTTCCCAGACTCCATTTGTGAAATGTCATTGGGTATGTTGTTGTTGTTACCTGCCTTCATCTATTTTTATAAAATTTTATTTTGAGATCTTTTGTTATTTTATTTAAATTGCATAATTCGGGAGATCCAGGAAGAACACAGCCGCATTATCAGCTTTTTTCTCTAACTAGGTTACAATTTCTTCTAGAAAGGAAAAAAAAAGCCATCATAATGAAAAATCACATTGGGAAAAAGGATGTAGAAAGATTTTAACTTATATAGAATTTTTCATATGATTTTTGAATATTGAAATTTTATATTTATAATATTAAATTAATCTAATTCAATTTAATTTTAAAAATTAATCAACTTCTCTCATAAAGCAAAATGTAACAAATGAAAGTGAACGAATGGAGTAACAACTAGAGGTTAAGGAAGAAGCTAAGGAGAAATGGGATAGCATGAAATCGACAGAGTTTGAAGGCACAGAGGAGTGTGGGGAGAGAAGAAATTGAGGAGATGAGTATTTATTATCAAAAAATAATTTGATCGTGTAAATAAAACTTTCACCGTCGATGCATATTAGTTAATCTCTTTCTTTTGATCAAGGAGTCAAACGGTCTTTCCACTTGATAACAAAGCGTAGTATGTGTTCCATTCTTTCCATTTTAGTTGATCATCTTATTAAAAATAAATATTTTATATTAATTGATTACTTATTAAATTAGAATAGAATTAATTAAGTTTTTTAAATTTTATTCCTACAATTAATAGTATACATTAAATATGAACAATTAAAATTTCAATGTTCATTATTATGTCTAATAAATATTATTAATATAAGAAAAAAATAAAATAATAAAATTTACCATTCAATTTATTATTTCTTAATTACCGTATAAAATAAAATGTACCCAATTAAAATGGGACGAATGGAGTCTTCCTAGGTTCTTTTAAAAAAAAAAATATTAGTACGTTCTGCACGTACATGAAACTTTCTATTTATAGGAGCTTTAATTTCCTCATTTGGAAGTACATACACATTCAAATCGTAAGTTCTAGAATAGTGATAGTAAGTACTATGTAGCTGCTGAATCACTAGCTGCATGCACACGTAGTAAGCAAGATTGCATGCCATTTGGCCTCCATCTGAGGAAGAAGTTCAGTCTGCTGTGCTGAGAAACTCAGTAGTACATGCTTGTGATTCTTTGTAGGCAAACAAATATGCATTTGCTATGCCAACATCTCGTATTTAGGAATTACAACATGTCATCCTTCGAAGGTTCTGGAAGTAAACATAAATTAAAAACATCTATAGAGTTTGCAAATTGCACTCACCGAAGAAGTTTCCTTTACCTGGCAGTGGTAACTGTCGATTAATTTGTGTACATGTTAGATGAATTTTTCAAGTATATATGACAGGCATTTTCTTCACAAATAATCCTGATTAATCTTATATGATGAAATTTGATGGGTATAATATCTTTAAAACATACTTTTATTTTTAAGAACATTATGGTATAGTTCAATCGTCTAAGTAAAATTTATTAGTACGTTTATACAGTTATCTATGTATTCAAGATTTTAAATTCAATATAGATACATTTCAATTTCTATGATTCTTTTGTCTCAATTTATATAATAATTTTTTTATTTTTTATTGGTCCCAAAAAATGATATTTTCTTATTTAACAAATATTTAATGTCAATAGCTATTAACATTTTATCCTTGTTGGATCTTGTTTATGTGACAAAAAGTCTACAAAGGCGTATTTTTGTAAGGTAATTTTTTTTTTTTTTAAAAAAACATATATTTCTTATATTATGTGCAATAAGTCGAGCTATATTATATAAATTGAGAAGGAGAAATATATATTTATAAAAAAATATTAATAGGCACTTGATAAAAAATAAAGATTTACAGTTTTGAAAACTAAGTAAATTATTTGCTACCACAACTCTATAACATTGTAGCAGTATCCCGATTACGAATGGAGAAATTAGAACGATAATACATTGTAGTATATAAATAAGATCTTGCTTTGGTTGGTTGTGTAAGGTGCTGAATCACTAACTGCATGCACACGTTGTGAGCAACATTGTATGCCATTTATTCCTCCATCTGACGTAGTTAACTCCTGCCACGTAACACTGTGGAAGTTCACTTCCCCTTTACTTAATTAGTTGACATGGCTCTTTCATAAAACCTTGTAAATTGTGATTTCTCCTAGGCAAATATGCACTTGACACCGCACCATTCTTGTATTTTATGAATTACTAACATGTCATCCTCGAAGATTCTGGAAGGAAGCCTAAAAGCTTAAACTACAGTTCATTAATGACCAACTACCGAAGCTTGTTTCAGACTAAGGGTCATTTGGTGCGAGGTACTAAATAAATAATCTTGAGATAAAATAATAATTTGGAATAAAAATTTTAATAGATCATTTGATTGCTAATATTTAAGATAACTTATTCCGAGACTAATAAATAATATCGAGATAAGTTATTCTCATATTTGGTGGAAAAATAATCCCATCATAATTTATATTTGAAATAAAACTATAAAATGATAAGATTACCCCCAAACCCATTACAAACACATTTCTCCAATCTTCTTCATCTTCTTAGTTCTTCAATCTCTAATTATTGCTTTTGAAATTAAAAAAATATTATTGATATCTACTTAATTATCTAAAACGCGCTATTTATGACAAATTAAAAAGACTAAAATATCTTATTTTAGAACGATGAAAGTATATGATTAAGAAAAATTAACTTCTTATTAATTGAACTTTGCATTTTTTTTTTTATCCCATTACTTGTGAATTTTGTAAATTTATACGCTAGTTTCTTATATAAAGAATCAAAACGCACAATTAACAAATTAAAAATTAAAAGAGGAATTTAAAGTACTACCGTTATCTCTCATGATCAATTCCTTTGTTTTCGGTATAGCAAGACAAGGTGATGATTTTTCAAATCGCTTTTGTTAAGCAAACAAAGAAAAGGAGTATTTGGTATACCTTTGTTTGGAGAAAATTGAGGGATGTTGGGGACTAATTGACTGAACCTTAGTTTTACATACAAACTAACACAAAATTAACTTGGTATACCTACATGCAAAAGTTCATGTATCTTTTACACTACGAATAAGTTGTATATAAATTAAAATATCGTTCAAATGTTGTTATATATCCGATAAAATGTAGATACTATAATTTTTTAAGTATAGAAAAATGAAATTCAACATCAACTTTTTCCTTTCAAGTGTTATTTTTGTGAATTGATAACAGAAAAAGTTCTTACTACACAAGGAAAAGATTAATTAAAGTAAGTAAATTTTATAATAATAATTACCATTCACTGGTAATCTGTAAAATATTTTAGCAACTATAAAAGCATTGCCTAATTTTAATACACATTATCATTTCACAATCGACTTCATTATTCAATTACATTTTTTAAATTAAATATTTTTTAATCACTTGAAAATTGATATTGTGTATATCAATTAAAATGAATTTTAATATTCTATACTATATGAGTGTTATGTGTTTAAATGAAGTGACATAAACAACAAATCTTCTTTTACTTTAACAAACATAAGTTGGAAGTTTTTATTTCAAACTAAATAAAATGCATGTAGTAAGATTTTTTTTTTAAACACATACGGCATAATCATGGGAAGACACATACAAAAAAAATAAAGTTAAATAAGATGAAAGTTTTATTTTAAAATACACACGATATAATCATGAAAATGCACACACACAAAAAATTAAGCTAAATAAGATGAAAGTTTTATTTTTAAGAATAAATTCTAAAGTTTGAAAAGAAATATAAAATTAAAAAAAATTAAATAAGATGGAGGGTATTTTGGTAATCATTTAATTTATTCTAAGAAATTATATCATGCATATTAATTTGAATACAACAAACCAAACACTCAATAAAAAATAATCTCAGCATAACTAATCGCAGCATAACTTATCTCATCATAACTAATACCAGCATAACTACATTCCCAGCATAACTTAGGGGTCGTTTGGGGTAAGGGATAAGGAAAGATAATTTCGGGATAAGTTTTTAATACCCTTTTATCTCTTATTTAGTTACAAAAGTATGAAATAATTTATCCCAAGATTAATAGTTAGTTCCAGGATAAGTTATTCCTATCTTGGGGTGGTATAATAATACCGGAATAACTTATACCAAAATAAAATATATAAATTATCAAAAATGCCCTCCTTAATCCCTTTTTATATATCGCTTTTTCACATCCATATATATTTTCATAATTTTTAATACCATTTTCTTCACTACTCGTTCTTTTTTTGATAATATATTTTTCAATTAAAAATTTTTATTATAAATATAATTTTTATTTATGAATATATTATACGTTGAATTTGTTTGACTAATGCTTATATTTATTTATAATTTAATTTCTCTTATAAAAATATTGACTCCACTACTTAATTACATATTTTTAATTAAATAATCTTTTGTCATTTAAAAATTTAAATTTTATATATCAACTAAAATAAATAACTTTAATATTTTACAATATAAGAGTGATATGTGCTTAAATGAAGTGACAAAAACAATAAAATCTCTTTTACTAAAATAAATTTAAAATGAAAGCTTTATTTTTGAAAACGCACGATTCAGTTATTAGAATTCACACACAAAAATATTTAAGCTAAATAAGATGAAATTTTTATTTTTAAGAATGAACAAATAAAGTTTGTAAGAAAAATATAAGAAAAAAATAAAATAAGGTGAAAGATATTTTTGTAAAAAAACAACTTATTGTTAGAAATTATACCATGCATACTATTTTGAATATGACAAATCAAATACTCAATAACAAATAATCTCAGCATAACTTATCTCATCATAACTAATCTCAATATAACTTGTCTTCAAACCAAACGACCCCTAAGGATAGTTTGGTGTAAAGTATAAGTTATAATAGTTTCGAAATAAAATGTATAATTATTTTATCCAATGTTTGGTTGGAGCCTGGAGGGACTCCATTAGTTAGTCAAGGGATTATTTATCCCACCATTTATGCTTTAGTGATGGGATAATAGAGGTGGAGCCAAGATTTCAATTAAGTCGGTTCAATATTTGAAAAAAACCTAGTTAATGGGGGTTCAACACCTATTATAGATACATAAAAATAATTTTAATCATGTATAAATGGTATATTTTTTTGTCAAAGACTAGAGGGTTGGCTCCGCCCCTGGGGATAAGTTATCACATATATAGAGTGTAATAACTAATTCCAAAATAGTTAATTTTGAGATTAATTATCCTGAAATAACTTATTCCCAACCAAACGATCCCATTAACGGTGGTAAGTACAGTTAGACAGTACTGAAACAAATTTTAATTTTTTGAGTTTTAAATTTTTTTTAATTTGATGACTTCAGTTGGTAAAAGGATAGTTTTAAATTTAATATTTATACATATTTAATGAACTCCTTGACATATAACGAATGGGTTTTTTCACGTGTGATGGTAATTAATTTAATGATATTTCAGGGAGTGTAAAATTTTTAAAAGCATACTCTAAAAGTTTTTTTAAACACACAGACAAAATAAATATAATACCATTAAAAATACCTTAGAATCACGTGCATGGTTTCTTGCCAGTATAATGTTGATGGCCATATAAACTAAATTGTAGAATTTGTATTCTGACTTTGGTCAATATTCTTTTAGTATCTTTTATCACAGTATAGTTCGGCAACAGTTCTCCATTTCAATTATCCTGCTTTTAATTCTGTATGTAATAATCTCATCTATTATATTACTCTCTTGAAATTTAAGTCCCGATATCTAAATTGGTTTTAGCATGCAACCACGTATCGTTTTACTTTGACTGCACTTGCCGAGCACATCTCATGTCTTCTGAATTGTATGTTCATTACATAAAAAATCATTTCTTTATGTATTCTCTATTTCATGTGAAAAAATGTAGCTGGGGAAAAGCAAGGATCCACTACCTTTAATTGTCAACAGTGTTTGTTTTCATTCATTTATTCAATTGAAAAACAAAACTAGTTATATGCATGTGTATATACAAAACATGACATAGCAGAGAGAGACAGAGGACAAGGGGAAACGAGAAGGACAAGCAACTTGTAAAAAAGTTATTTAAACTTCACAAATATGATTTTGTACAACTAATTTGCAAAGCTAGTTTTCCTCATCATCCTCATAAACTCTTCCGCATTTACTTCTCCATCACCTATGTATGTAAGAAAACCAGTAAGTCTAAATCAGTATTCACCATCTAATGCATATTAAACAGGGTAAATAAGATTCGGATAGGCTGGGGCGGAGCTAGGTACGACCGAGGGATTTCATTCGAACCCTCTTAGATGGAAAATTACACCATTAGCTACAACTAAAGTTATTTTATATGTATGTATGGTAAATGTTGAAACGCCCTCTAAACTTTTTCATATTATGAAATCCTTTAATAAAAATCTTGGCTCCACCACTGCTAAGATAGGTAACTTTATGCCCATAATTAAATAAGCCTGCAAAATAGAATAAGGAAGAATGACAGTAGAAGAGAAAACATCTTACCATCACGATCTGCTACCTCTATCATCTCTTGTATTTCTCTCGCGGTGAAGCTTTCACCTAACTCATTGGCGATTTGGTGAATATCAGCAGCAGATATTTTCCCCTGCACTCCCAAGATTCATTATTATAAAGGACTTGGTGGAGCACGATTCAAAACTGTGTGGATAACGGGGACATACATTTTTATCTTGGTCTAGTAAGTTAAAAGCTTTGGCGAGCTCTTCTTTAGTGTCCCTCTCCCCTATTTTGGCAGTCATCATGTGCACAAATTCATCAAAATCAATTGCACCACTACCATCCTTGTCCACATCAGCGATCATTTGCTCAACTTGCTGAAAACAAAAAATTTTAACATGAAAATTAATCAAGCCACAAAACGGATAGGTAAAATATCATGATCCAATAGTTGCAACAAATAAATCGGGTGAGATGAACAAGATTTCCAATTACCTCCCCTGTCATTTCAAATCCAAGGGCTCTGCAACAGAAATAAAGTTAGCATATTACATTTATATTTATTTAACTTCAGAAAATAAATTACCAAACCTCATAGCGACATTCAGCTCACTGGCATCAATAGTTCCTGAACAGCATCAATTAAATAAAAAATACCACGTCAAAAGGAGCCCCAACACAGATACCTTAAAACACACACACACAAAAATGTATTGAGATAGAAACACTTCAGTACCAGAGCCATCGGTGTCAAAGAGCTCAAATGCTTCTTTGATCTCTTGCCTTTTCTGCTGTGTCAGCCCAGGGTGACGACTTCTAGTTTCCCTTCTTGAGATTTTTCTAGTTACGGGCGGCTGATGATGAGGTATACAGGTAAACCAAATAGAGTTTATTGACAAGCAAAGGAAAAAAGAGACAATATGAAACGAGATTTCACTACAATTCGAAATGTAATAAACCATGATAATTGTAAGATATACAGGTAAAACCACAATAAGAGTAAACAAATTTGCATCTTCTACGAATTCATCCATCAATTCACAATGATATTGCTAGCATAATCAGCCACAACATAAAGTGCTCCATCTCAGGGTAGCAACTCGAAAGGATAATGAGCCAGTCCCTCTACCCTTCTCTCCTTAATGGTAGATTTTTTTTTTTTTTTGATGCCAAAGAGTTCAAACTCGTGAGGTGCAGCTAACCCACAAATAACGTGTTGCGATCTTACGAGGCTCTCCCAATATATCTTACAGCAGGCCAAAATTTTATTTGAAAGAGCAAGATAGAGAAGAGAAAAGAAGTGTTTTAGATAATACCTTTAATCCAAATCTCATTTACCGCAAACAGAAGAGAGAAGGAAAAATACGAGTCTAATGAAGAAGGGCGGACACATTGACCGTCTTCAACACTAGAAAAAGAACCCAAGTGGTTTATCCAAATTCCTAAGGTGGACCCCAACCAAAAGGCACTAAGTGGATCGGTCGAGCGACATAAAGAAAGCAGCTGATCCTATGTGTAAACCTTGCGTATTATCTATCTAATGAGAACAAAGAAATTTAGATAGAAATCAGCAAAGTCACAAGAGTGTATTGTATAGTGTCAATGTTTCTCTTTAATGCATCAATTGTCAAGTCATAATCTCATAAGAAAAAATCTTCACTGTAGTAAGAAAATACACCAGAATATGTCAGATTTTCGTCAATAACTAAGTAACTATTCACCAGAACAAGCCAAATACTATCAAACAACAGATATTTGCAGAGGCTAGTAGCACTAAAATATCCTACAACAAAACTTTACTAGGAGTATTTCATAACATAGTTCCATCTCAAATACTCTTAATATATTAAATGAAGACACAACAACATCATCAATAATCATTAAAAATCATTCTTTTCTTCTTCTTTTTTTCCCTCTCGCCTCTCGTCCCTATTAGTAATTGGCATTTATGCATCTTCAGTTGAGTTGAGGGTTTTTTTGGAGACAATCTCTCTCTACTTCCGCGTGGTATGGATAGCGTCTGCGAATAATCTACCTCCTCACATCCAATTGTGGAATGTCATTAGTATGTTGTTATTGTTGCCTTTCTTCATCTACTTTTTCTAAAAAAAATATTTTGGGATCTTTATTATTTTATTTAAATTGCACAATTCGGGAGATCCACGAAGAACACAGTCACATTATCAGGTAATTTTTCTAATTAGTTTACAATTTCTTTTAAAAACAAAAAATTAAATCATCATATTGAAACATCACATTGGGAAAAAGGCAAGATAATATTAATATTTTTATTTTGAAATAGAAAGAACACATACCATGATTAATTTATATGGAAATAAATCTGTGTCGCTGTCCTTATCGTTGTCTCTCTTTTGTCAGATGGAACTCAAACAGAAAGAGACACCAGAAACACGATGAGCTTTGTTATTTAACTAACCAGAGTATTCCTAATTAAGCCCAATGGGCCTACTTAAACTAGTACTTGCTATTCTCAAGGTATAGGTTAACATTTGGATAAAAATCAATCCGATTTGGTTAAAAATTGATTCAAATTGAAAGGTTGAAACAAATTTTTTATCTTTTTTTTGGTTTTATTAAAAAAAGTCAAACAAATAACTGGACCATAGCGACAAATTTATATTTGGTGGCTCAAAGCCAAATTTTAATATGAATCCTTAAATATATGCACATAACAAAAGTATATATTATCAATAATTTAGAGGTATTTTTTTATTTTTACGTACTACTTTTTCAGTGTAGTATTCGTAGTAGCCGTTTGGCCATGAAAACTAAAATTTTTCGGAGTTGGAGTTGAAATTGGAGTTGGAGTTGTGTTTGGCCATGTCTTTTTTAAATTTTTTTTTTTTTTTTTTGAATTTTGGAAAAACTTTTTTAAATATGATTTTATGCCCTAACTTTTACAAACTATCAAAATCACCAAACTAAAATTTACCTACTAATGAAAAAATAACACAATTAGCCACTATTATAAAAATAATTACATATACATGACCATATTTAATGAATTTCAATTTGACATATATAATATTTACATTAATAGCCATTTTCTCATATTTGAAAATTTTAAATATGGATGTTATATTAACAGATCATTGTTTCCTGTTTTTTAGGTAACAAATATTATCTTTCAAACCAATTTATTTTTTTAGGAATTTATTTAATTTATTTCCTTCATTTTTCGTTCCTAAAAAATAGAAAATGATAAGTTGTTATTAAATTTTAGGGTGCCGCTAATTTATTTCTTTAATTTTCTTATACATGAAAGATTTTACTGTGTGTGAATAAATTATTTTTATGTAAAACATGTTTTGCATCTTTATGATATATTATATCATATACTATAAATATATAAATATGCTTAGTATGTTTCTTTATACTTTGTATTTTTATATATGGTATATACATGGTATAAACTTCATATATAACATACTTTGTATATTTATATTATAAATATGCTTAGTATGTTTCTTAATACTTTGTATATTTATATATGTGTGTATATGGTATATACATGGTATAAACTTTATATATAACATACTTTATATATTTCTATTATAAATATAATACTTTATATATTTATGGTATAAATATAATACTTTATATATTTATGGGTATAAATATAAATTAGCAGTAAAATAATGTCTTAAATAAGAGAGAAAATTAAATAAGGGATAAAAATAATGACGAGAGAGAAAAAGAGATATATATTAATTAGGATAGCATTAAGTTTGAAATTATAATTATCTTATTTTTTAAAACTTCTATATACGTAATATTAAAAAAGTAATGTTATAAGGAGAGTTTTATGTAAAAGTTTAAAAGATTCGGGTTATATGTAATAATAATAAAAGTTGAAATTGGAATTGAAAAATTGTAAAAACAACAAAAACCTGTTTCCCTTTTCAAGATTTTTTTCCGAAATTATTTTCCGAATTTTCATGGCCAAATATCACAATTTTCAACTTCGAAAAAAAATTTCGGAAAAAAAGAAAAAATTTCCATGGCCAAACGGGCCCTTAGAACATAATAATATTATTACTTATAAAAGAAAGGACTAATTTTACTTTTTTTAGTCTAGTATTCTTAGAACATAGTAATATTATTATTTATAAAAGTAAAGACTAATTTTAATTAATAAGATATTTGTCATATGTTTGCATTACATTTGCTTGAATATTATTGTAAAAACTTTATTTATTAATATCAAGATTTGATAAAAAATTTTAAAATATTTTTAATAAACAATAAATAGTTCTTCTTTCTTTTTTCATTAATTTAAATTTTATCCCTCTTAAAACATTTAAATCTTTAATATTATTTAAAGTGAAATTAAAATCATAAAATTCATATTAAATTTTTTTTTGAGGTCAAAATTTTGGGAGGCTAAAGCAGACATTTTGCTAGCTTTACTCTTAAGTCACCCCTGTTTACTGATGATTAATGTTTACTGGTAAATTACTTTGGTTTTCTTTTCGTGTTTACTGATGATTACTGATAAATTACTTTGGTTTTCTTTTCGTGAGAGAAGAAATAATAGGAGAAATAACAGAAGAATGCACATCAAGTTGAAACGTCTATCCAATTAAGAAATCAACCCAAGATTGCACCTTGAAAAGGTAAAATTTCAACCTCGCAACATATTTATCATGATGTTAATTAAGACCATGACAATACTTGATGCTTTAAATCGAATATATCAGCAATAACATATTCGATATAATTAATTACGAAATTACATTAGGGGATCTAAAATGAAGTGATAGCAAACCCTGTCCTTCCCTTGTGTAAAAGGTCGATTGGTTGGTTCCCGAAAAGAAACTCGGCTAAAATGAAGTGCTTCCCACTGAATAAGATTTAAAAAGTCATGCAGGGCCTTTAATTACAGATCCATTATCAACACGAACACGAAGTCGTAAATCAGAAACCATTATTATTATCATTATGAGTTTCGACGATGCAAACCAAACTTTCGGGCTGCAGCATCTGTCCTGATAATTGATATGTATATAGTTCTACTTGGGGGTTGAGATTACTACTCTTAGCAGTAATCTTACCCCAATGCTACTCGTACTAATGAGATTCTCTAATTATTCATAATAACAAACTTTTGAAATCCAAATGAAATTACTAAATCAAAAGGGAGAAGCTAAATACTCTGCTCTGCACTGCTCCACCTTAACACATCAAGTTCACCTCAGTTACAAACCTTGCTGCTCTCTCCAGCTGCCGATGACATTTTCATCCAAGGAGCATTATAGTCCACAGTTTTCATCATTTTCCCACGTACCCCGCAAAAATCATTATTGTCATCCAGACCCCTTTTCTTCTTCTTTTCTTTCAATAACACGCCAAATAGTTTCAGAGTATCACCCTTTTCGTCATCATCATCAGCTTCTTCATCATCATCGTCATTGTAACTACCTTGTTCTTCTAAGTCTTTAACACCACCAACCTCCTTGACCAACTCTTCAAGGCTTGTCCCCGATGGGGTTCCTTGGCTCATGATTCGATTGATCATATCGGGTGCAACCTTCACGTACTGGCTCAAGAAAGCAACCAACTCATCACATTGTTTCTTCGCCTGCATCAGCTCTGAGCTCAGCATCTGGTTGTCTTTCTTTAGCTTCTCGTTCTCGTCCGACAAGTCTGTGAATTGTGCCGACAACTTTCCAGGGGTTTCAACGGACCCAGGGTTCTTGGAGTCAGGGGACGAGGTTGAACTTGAACCTATCTCATCCCCAGAATTGTCCGGAGATGCTGAAGTCCCAGCTGCCACAGACTTTCCAATGGCTGGGGCTGATGTCACGGTCTTCCGACGGCGTATTGCTGTGAGGAGCTCCTTCTGTCCTCTTTTGAAGTTCTCGTTGGCGAATTCCCACTTGTCAGGCACAATCTTGCGAAATCCCTGCGTGTAATGTATGCGAAAAATATAAGCTAACCTTTTTGTGACCAAAAAAAGGTCAGATAGCTAATGTTATTAGATGATGCTAATTATAAGATCATACTTCATCTTCAACAAATTGCGTATAATCTAAGGCATTCAGATGTTGCAATTCACCCTAACACTTCATAGTGAAAGATGTTGATTTTTTTGGTTGACGTATCAAATTTCTATCAAGTTCAGAGAAATAGATTATCATGGATTTGATGTGTGCATGTGGCACCGCACGAGTTTAAAAACTTGCCCACGCATGTCTACACCAAATCAATAAACCCCATATCATGTGTGTGAACATAGGATAACATCACTTAACCACAATTAATCAAAGTATATATTCATTCCATTAAATTAATCAACTATAATAATTTCATTAATATAGTGTAAATACCGAATACAGATAAAAATTCATGAATCGTTATTTTTTGGTACATGATATTAACTCAATGACTCAAAAACATACGGCACTTAAATTTACCAAAATAGGAGCAGCAAGGAAAACCATAACAATAGCTTTTTGGAGTATGATGCCATTAGTCAATCTCTATGGAGTATATTTTAAAATTTTATATTGTCAACAATTTAAAACCATTAGCTTTCTTGCTCCTAGAAGATTAGACTAGGGTAAAAGACATTTATCCTAAGGCCTAAAAATAGACTAAATCACTTTAGGAAGATTGGTACGACTTTAATAGCCTAACTTATGCGAAAGCAATACTCCTAAAATTGACCAACATGATTATATTTTTGTCATATTAGGCTCAACAAGAAGTTTCCTTTCTCCGTCCACTGATTAGTAGTTAGGAAGATTCACCTTTATTTTCCTCCGCCGTTAAATTGGAAGATTGAAAAATATAAATATCCATTGAATAATATTTGGTTGAAAATAATCAATTTAGTGAATTCTAAAATTCAAAATATAGAGTATTATTTATGAACAAAACAAAGTCCAGCTATGAGTAGGACAAGTTTTACTAATAGGAGAAGGACACAATAATCGTGATCCACGTTTGCAATTGGGGTTTGTCACCTTCTTTGGATAATAATATGTGTGATGATGACATGTCAAAACAACCACAAAAATCATTCATACACGGCACTGCTTCTGGACTCTAGAGTTTAGAGTTTTCCTACATCAACCATTTTACCTTTATGTCCTTATCGCCAACCCCCACCTAAAAATAAAATTATTTGCACTCAGAAATTCACGTCAAACTGTTACTCTTCCCCATCATTTTATGATCTGCTCCATATTCACTTACTACGCCCGTAAATAAATACTAATTCGTTTTAAATTTTTCAATTTAATTTATTATTTTAACTATTTTTTTTCTTCATATTTTATTCTTTATTCTTTGCATTAATTATTTTTTTTTTAAAATTAAAATGTCAACATAGAGATATTATAATAAACTAGTCATGTTATTAATTATTTTTCTTAATTAATGTGTCGACCGAAGAAGCAGTACTTAATAAAATTTAATTCACAAAATTAAGTTTATTAATTTGTATCAATAAAATATTAGTAAAATTTTACTACTATTCTCCTATTTCAAATTAACTGTCCTGTTTAATATTAAATGGGGTTCTTTTCTACTAGCTTACCTTCATATATAATTTTTTAAAATATAATTTTTTTGTCAAATATTTACTCTATTGTAATTGTAGTCCTCACGAATAATACTTGAGAATGACAATGAAAAAAATAATTAATTTCGTCTTCACTTCCAGAATGACAACGAATTAGTTTAAAAATCACAACAAATAATTTTACACAAAAGAAGTAAGTAATACTTTATATAATTATTTAATAATAAAATAAAATCATAAGAAAATAATAAATTTCTCTTAAATCTATTAAAAGAGACGAGTAAAAGAAAAATTTATTTTTAACCCTAGAGTAAATACAAGATATGTTTATGTATATCTTTCACGAGATAAAATCGAGGAAGGATATGGCTCTTTCTGTCCTCGAAAGGTTGCATAATATCGTTATTCCTAAGAAAGAGGAAGAAGAAGAAAAAAAGAAGAACGTGTTTTATGTGTTGCACAATATGACAATGACTTCAAGTCCTGCGAAGAAGATTACTAGAAAGTGGCCGAAAGAATCCGAAACTATTATGTTCGGTGTGTCAAATAGTTATCTATTGTCTAAACATAAGAATGGACTTTGGAGCAAGCAAATGTTCCATATTGAAAAGGAATCATATCATCATCTTTTTTTTTTTCTGTTATTTTTATACATTTCATAAAACAAGATTATGGACTTATTATATCATACACAAGAAAACATAATAAAAAGAGGAGGGGGCAAGACACGTACATAGGTGTTAAGCTGACGAACAAAGCTGGAGAAATTATTGTGCTTGAAGTACTTTGGCAGCAAATCCTTTGCAAATTCAGCAGTTTTCCAAACCACAAACGTTGTGCCATTTTCATTCCAAGATATTACATCGTCAGTGGACACATCATCCACCAACTGATACGTCTTCAACAGAAAAGGCGCCGGCGCTGTCCTTTGCGACATCCCTTGCTATACTAAATCTATCGAACTTGTGGAAATTTTGGGAAAAAAAAAATCCCCTTTGGAGATTTTTGGGCTTATTACGAGTTAGCTGTAATTTTAATTGACAAGATCCTAAGGAGGAAATTAAATTAGAAGGAGCAGTAACTGAAAAGCAAAAGAGCAGTGAGGAATTCCCAATCCCAACAATAAAAACCGAAAAGAAAGACAATAGAATGAACGAGATTGTTTTTGTGACGACTGATGATGATCTTAGAATCTTCCATTGGCTACAACTTTGCCAAACTTCACCAGGAACAACACGACCATAACTATCTATATGTTCTCTAATAAAAAGCTCAGAAATTTCTGCCTTTTCTCTCTCTCTCTCTCTCTCTTCTTGAAGATTTGAGTATAAAAATTGATGGATAGAAAGAAATAGTAGTAGGTAATGGAAGAGAAAAACGAATGGGAATAGATAATTTAATACAAGTACTAAGAGGTTCTAGAAATATTTAGAAGACTTTTCGAAGAGGAACTAAAAGTCTAATAGGAAGGTCCATGGTTTAGAAAATACGCGCTTTTGTCGCATAGTGACGGGTGACCTTTTTTTCTCCTTGGTTAAATTAAATAAAGGGAAAATGTTCAAAAATTTCATTTCAAAAAATATTGGTTTAATATATTTTTTAGATCAAATTTATATTGTTGTTATATTTTGAGTTGAATTTATTTTTTTATATTTAAATATTAGCTAAATATATTTTTCGTCATATTTAAAGGTTAAACTTATCCTTATTAACTTTTCATATGTACTCTTATTTTTATAAGATAGCGCAAATCAACGTAGATGCTTCAAAGGTATATCTAATTAAATTTTTTTAAAGTAAAGAAGTAAATTTAATTTTAAATATATGATGCAAAAATAAGTTTAATCTCAAAAATATGATAAAAAGTAATTTAGTTAATTTTTAAAATGAAAAGGTAAATTTAAACGTTTTCACTTAAATGAATGAAATGGGTGGAAACGCATTAGAAGGTAATATGGTATTAGTGGGCGAATGGGATTTTTAATTATTATTATTGAAGTTTTCTATAAATTGATGGATACCAACAACTGATAGATAAGTGTTTTGTGTTCTGTTTTGTGTTTGATTTCAATTGATTAGGTGGTGGTGCATATTCATATTCTTGAATTGGTGAAGTTGTTTCTTCTTTCTTTCTTTCTTTCTTTCTTTCTTGTTTTTTTTTTCTTTTGTGTGTGTAGGTACTAGATTTTTCAAACTAATCTTAAAATAGTGTCTATTTTTATGATCAAAATACTGACAATATTATTAACTTGGCAAGTGGATAGAGTTTTCTCCTTTCTCACTTAACAGACTCCAATTTGCTTGCACGCTTAATGACTTTTTTCTTTTTCTTTCTTACCTTGGCCCTTCTCAATTCTTCTCACCACTTTCTTTTTATCAAATAATAATAATTAATAACATGCCCAATACAAATAAGGTCCGAAAAATAGTAAAATATATATAAATTTTATTCCGTAATGGAAGGGACCGAAAGATATTAAGAGTAAGATTTAGTGATCAATGAAGTAGTTGAAAATCGTGAAGTTTCACGTTTAAATTTTTTATTTCATGACTTAATTTTAAAGAAAAGAGTTATCTCATATTTATTAGATAGAGAGATAGTTTCTGCTTCTTCTTTATATTTTTTAAAATTATAATTTAGATGGTCCTCCATTCTATTTGCTTTTATAATACGAAAATAAAAATAAAAATATCCCCTTTATCATTCCACAATGTGCATTGTTTCGTACTCTTTTTGACGAAAATGTAACACGTAGAATTATAATTGTAGAAGAAGAGGAAACTTAGTGCGTAATGTGAGACTTTCAGTTTAATGTTTGGATAGGTTACGGGTACCTTTTTTGGAAAACAATGACGATGGTAAATGGTTGGCCGCCAATTTAGAAGTTTATAAAAAGGTACTATCAACTTTATGGGCTAGTTTTTTGTTATGTG
Source organism: Capsicum annuum (assembly GCF_002878395.1). Taxonomy (NCBI): domain Eukaryota; kingdom Viridiplantae; phylum Streptophyta; class Magnoliopsida; order Solanales; family Solanaceae; genus Capsicum; species Capsicum annuum. The sequence goes on along the minus strand of NC_061112.1, from coordinate 146,214,879 downwards.
AAAGAAATATTTCCTCCGTTTCATAATAAATAAATTATTGAATTTTAATATACATATTAAGGAAAAAATATTAAAGACATAAATTTAACACAATTTTTTATTTTTACCCTAAGAAAAAGAAAAAATTGGCTTTATAATGCCTTTACAAAAGTTAATTAGTTGTCAAATTATAAGGTAAACTTGAAAAAAAATTCAATAATTCACTTATTTTGAAACACCAATAAATACCCCAATAATTTTATTTTTTTGTTTATATCATCATGTAACTTTTATTAGTAGGTTATTTATTTTTATATTTTTACCTGAGAAATGAATGACCTAATACAGCAAGTAAAATTTACCTGATGGTGTAAAAAAAATACACCAACTTAAATTTTTTTGTTTAATTAAGCCTTTTTTTTACAATTAAATAGAAACACTATATTTGTTCTACTGTTATAATAATTAAGCAATTGCGAGGGTGAGCAAGGAGAATAATGACCATAGGGCTGGGGTTAATCAAAGATTCCAAAAGAATTGAATAATATTTATAGTTGTGCTTCCCACTTCTCACAATGAGCTTCAGTTTAAATTTGATAAGAAAATAGTTCTCTAGCTTTATTATAGTAGTGAATAAAGCTCAGTAACATTGCTCAATAAATAAAATTGTCAAAGACTTTTCTTTGAAACATATATTTGGAAATTTATTCAACTTGAGTTTTGGGTGTATCTTATATAAATTATTTATTTTTTATTTTAATTTCAAGAAGAATATACATATATAGAGAGAGAAATAATAATAATATGAAAAATATGTCGTCATGATAACTATCGATATGGATTATGATGGGATTATTGAGATTCTCTCATTCTTAGTTAGATATTTCAGTTTCGATTCTTGAATACGATAAAAATTTTAAGGGGGAGCATCCCTCGGAAATAGGTCATGGAATGTGCAAATTTAAATTAATCGGATTAATGTAGATATCGGACACCTGGTGGAAGAAAAGAAAGAAGGGGATGAAAATAGACATGCTTCTAATCTGTTATAGTTTAGTTAGGAAGTAATCTAAAGAAAAAGCATATAACCCTTTAGCAACTTAGAACTTGTCCTTCTAATTAATGGGGGTTAGGTTTAAGTTGCATTCACTAAGCTTGTGTAATGACTTTAAGCCAAGAAATTTGAAGGCCAGAATATCCCATCAGATCATTACTGCAAATCAAAGCTTACTTATTTGGTTAACTAATTAACTACTTTTTATTCAACTCTTACGTTTCTTTTTGTGTTGTTTCTAAGAAAAGGACAAAAGAAGAAATTAAAGAGATGTCTTCATATATATTCCTCATTAATTTTGACAAGTTGCATAACCCCCACCTACATTTCCCAATAGAATGGTTTGCTTGCTCCAGAAATGTAGGTTATATAATGCTAAAAGAATTAAATTAGTCAAACACGAATTAAATTCTCAGTACGTGATTATAAAATAATGATGAGTGATAACTAAAAAATAAATTTACGTACGCCTCTTTGATTTTTTTCCAGTACTTTCCATTTATAGTACTTTGATAACTATGACTAAGAGTATTAGTTTTAGAATTTATATTGTTTTAGATCTCATGGGATTTCACTAGATATGTAGTTATTATATGTTACTTTATCCTACTAAAAATACTGGTAGCAAATTAGTTGTGCCACTGGCCCAATTTTTCATCGCGTTGTTACTCTATTAAAGCAATTGCACTTAACTTACATACAATGATAAAATAAGGATTTCTTACATTGTCAATATAGAACGAGAGCTTTGGAGTAACTGCTAAATTTGTTGTCATGTGATCAAGAGGTCTTGCGTTCAAGCATCAGAAACAGTCTTTGACAGAAAAGCACAGTGTATAATACACCCTTATGGTGAAGCCCTTCGCCTGATCCTGCACATAGCGAGAACTTTAATGCATCGGACTATCTTTTTTTTTTTTACATTGTCAATCATGTTCTAGATATTATTTACTTTATTTTTTAAAATATTACATCAGACCAGCCATTTACTGTTGTAAGTATCTTATTTTGACAGTGTAATTAACTTATACTCCGTCAGCCTCCAAAAGTTACATAAAGATATATTTGTAATGATCAAAGAAGAGTATCAAAGAAACATGAGTTTAGTATATGCATGCCCAAGTCCAAGTGATAATTGAAAAGGAGAGTAGGAATTCAAAATTAAAGTCTTTTTCCAATTAGTACTGTATAAAATAAAGTAAAAAAAAAGCGATGGACTGATCATCAACCATGGAACAACTTGGTGATATGGGTTATTACATGTGTTGAAATGTGTTATTGAGGAGTTTTCATACAAAATTTGTATTGCATAGGATGCTTTTGGGAAAGTGACCCTAGCTTAGCTAAGTAGTGGCCCTGCCCATACAATTAATCATAATGATCCAAACAAAGAAATCTAAAAAGGAGGCCACTAATTAGTTGTAGTATTCAACCGGATCAATGAAACACCTCCAACATTATTGTATTCAAAAAGGAATACCCCACTAGCATTTCTGGATCATCCCACTACTTTTTCTTTCATTGTATATATATAAGTTGCTGTGCTAATACAGCACTATAATTTATGTTTTCATTTTACTTGGATGAATATCACCTAGGCATAATTCTTATAAAAAAAATTATTACTGGTGTATTTTACTAAATAAATTTTATTAATATAATGGTGGTTTGAAATTTTAGATTCAATTGTTATTAGTTTATGTAGTTATTAAATACTACATAAAGTAATAAAATTCTTGATCTTAATTGGACAATTAAAACGAAAAATTTGCTTTTAGCACGGCAACAAGTAAAATGTAATGGAGAAAGTGCTATATTTGGTGGAAGAATCTTGTGGAATCGTCGATGAAGGGAATGTTAAATTCGACAAACTAGTTGTTGATCGTTCCACTTGTTATTAGAGGGTTCGAATTTAAATTTTAGAAATAAAAGATCTTCTTGATAGCAAACGTAAAGTACACTTTTTTTCTAGATCTATGCTTGATACGCATTTGAATTAATTGAATCAGTAAACATCAAATAGTAAAAATAGCGTCTCCTAGCCATTTTTTGATCCTGTCTTATAAAAGATAGTTGTTCATATGAAATTTCAAATTCCACAACTAAAACAACAACACGATTTTAATACTTATATGATAAAGTGCCTATTTTAATTATAAAGATTAAAAGGTGGTTATTTGTGATATTTTTTTCATGACCAATAGTGATATTTCTGGAATTTTAAACAAAGGTTAAACAAATTACACTTTGAATTCATTACTAGAAAATTCAAACCCTAAGTTTCGAAGACTTGTTGAATTCATTACGTAGTTTGAAGTTTTCATCAAGCTTTACACACGGTATTGAAAAACCTATTAATTGGATAAATATCTCACATACACTGCCTGTTATTCTTGGTCAATTGGGAGCCCAGACAGCTCCTCTCAATATAAATTTTCCCTAGCTATCATTTCTAGTTATCTATATATTGTTCATGTTATTTAGATTTACGAGTTTTTTTGCCATAAAAATTATTCGCTTTTTTGTCAGAATAATTTTCAATTTATTTAAAAGATTAGTGTTTGTCGAAATTCTAATTCAACTTGAAGTTATTTTTCAAATTTGGAAAGCAACTTGTAACTCATTTTTAAATTGGTGATTTTTCACTTTTGAAGTTGGATTTTATGTACATTCAAGAATGAACATTATTCCTATTATTCTTTACAAAAAGTATAACCAAAAAGAATTTCATGATCAAATACTATAACTTCATAAATTTCAAATAAAGTGAAAAATATTTGAAATCTATCGTCAAACACCTACTTGTGCTGGAAAAAAAAAAATAGGCTTGGATGTTCTTAATTACATCATCTCTTTTTTATTCTAAATGTGATTTAACCTCATATCAAAATTATAATTAGAGTTATTTGATACATGTGGTAGAAGATGATAAATATCTCCTAAAATTAGTTGAGGTTTGTAAAAGTTAAGCTGAATATCACGATTATTAAAAAAAATGTAAACTCATCTCTTATAAAAGAAAAATCGGAATCACCAATTCACTAACATAAATATATATGACTTTATTTTGGTTAGTACTATATAACGATAGAATCATTATTTATAAAAAAGTTTCAGTTTATTAGCTTCATTAAAATTGCTTGTTAGTTGGGCACATATTATATTATCTAGAAATGTTGAAGCATATACCAAATTAGTTTTTGTTGAGCTCAAATTATTGCACCAACTAATTGATGAGCATATTTATACGCGTCCCTGTCCGATTTCGTATTATACTTGTAAGTACCGTTTGGCTTTACATGAATGAAATGTCAATGCCTCCCAATACAAAAAGAAGAAATTCTTTAACTAACCTTTTTTAGTTTGTTGGTATACCAAATTAATCAACCATTTGCATGAGATTTACATTGTATATTAAATTTCCCAAAACACCCCTATATTACGTTAGCATTACAACTTTGATTTGGTAAGCCAGAAAACTACTTCCATGAACTATAGTAATAATCTAGCAATTTTTTCAACGATTTAAATTACGTCAATGCGCTTTTGATCCTCAATTTGTAGAATGAACAGTTTAATTTTGGTAAATTTGACCACCAAATAGACCTAGGCCTTGAAAATGTGTATCATTTTACATGCAATTTCCATGGTTTTAATTAGAAGTTTTTGGACTAATTCTACTCACTAAGATATTGAGGTGGAGATATTTATTCAAAACCATTTTCAGAGTCAACGTTTCACACGTGGTAAACTAAACTTGCCGACACTATATAGGAGTATGTTGTTATTTAATTTGTACCGTCCACATATGAAATGAATATATATCATTTTCACTAAAATCACATATATATGCTAATAATGGAAGTAGTTGAGGCAATTTATACCATCTGCATTTGGGACTTCCTCTTCTTCTTTTTATCTAGTCAATAGTCAAAGTTTCAGTTTCTTAACAAAGGGAAAAGACTTCAATTGCACGTATAGACATATATTCAATTGGTCAAATGAAAATATAATTCACGAGATAATGTCTTAATGCTTGAAAAAAAAAAAAAAAGAAGAAGGCTATGGTTGCCGTTGCTCCAATTTGATCCCCAATCAAGAAAATTAAATCATTATTTCACGACCATTTGTGTATGTGTGCTGGGAATCTCAAGAGATCAATTAGTATACATATTTTTATAACAAGTAGACATACATAATCTAGGAGAAGAATGAGTAGTCTTTTTTTAAAAAAGATTGTTGCTCTTGAGCAGGGGCAGATCTAGTAATATAATTGTGGGTTGGTTCATTTGACCTATAGATTATAGCCAAGGCCTGATCTAGTAATATAATTGTGGGTGGATCCTGGATAGACATTTTGAGAACTATATGAAGAGTTTGTGGCCTTCTTTCTCTCCACTTAATGGAAATTTGTATATCATTGATCCATTATATTTAACGTAATGAGAAAATATTCTCGTGTATACAATGTCTGAAAAAGTGAGCACATCGAACATTGATAGTTTTGAATTTGATAAATTTTTCAAATGATAGCTCAACTTAGTGAAATTATTTGATAAAGTTGCCTTTTTTTTTTTAAATACTAATACCAACGCTCTAACGTATGTCATATTTTGATCTATTAGATACATTCCACCTGAACTGACTTTTGACCCAATAGCAAAACATGAAAGTGGGTCAATTATATCACGGTTCATTCCCCTTTAATGGCAGAGAAAAGAGGAAGCAGGGCTCTTTGAGAAATTATAACAAGAAAATAGCGTAAAACTAAATTTCTTTTTTGTTTATAACCTTATACATATAATCTCCTAATATAGGAAAAAGTCTAGTGAAATGGCAAAATGATTTCAAAATTTTGCTTTAGGTCACATATCTTGATTCAATGTGTATCGACGTGCTGTTTTTCTGAATCCTCTTGTATGAATTCCTGATTCTCCCAATTTGTTCCGGTACATTTACAGGAGTGAAGCATTTCGTAATCGATTACATAAAAATAACCTCACTAGAAAAGATAACAGCTGCTATTCTCAGAGTAATCAATCTCTTAAACATCAGCTCATTATAACCATAAAACAGGTTTAATGAATTAAAAACTCACCTAAATAATAAAACAAACATGCAGGAGATGACCTTCACACGCGTGATGTCCATGTAATATAACTGAACTAGCTTGAATTAATTGTAAGAAATATATTAAGTATTACTCCCTCCATTCTTTTTTACCAATATATTATAAGATGCGTTTCTTAATCAAATTGAAAAAAGATAAATTGAAATTTATAGTATTTTCATATCTTTTTTTTGAATATTCACAATTTAAATTCTAAAATATTAAATTAATCTGATATAATTTCACTTTGAAACTTAGTCAAATCGACACATGAAAAACGTCTAGAGGAGGAAATAAAAAGGAATGGAGGGAGTAACCAGTAATTCATACAATATCTTCCTTCAATTTTAATTCAAAACCAATCAGGATAAATAAAGTTAGCCCTTTGCTTATCATACGAAACATGGATCAGATATTTGCATAATACAGAGGGGAAGCTTAAAGAATACTCATCAAAGTTCCAGAAAGCAAGGTCCCTCAACTAAAAGAAGAATTGAGATGTAACTTATAAGCATCAATGCAAAGAGAACCGAGAATGCTTTGCAAATATATTCTTCCTTTAACCTAAATTCGCCGCTATAACAAATCACAGTATAAGAAAACACCTAAAAACACAGCTTTTGATATGAAACGAAATCTAGAATAAAAAGACAAAACACTCCAAAGGAAAAAGTCAGTACTCCAAAGAAACACAAGTCATTTCCCACTTGGTGTAGGATGTTACGAATGATGCAAATATCAACAAACATGGATACTAGCAATTAATTGACAAGAGTTTGGTGGTGGTTGACCAGTTGTAATTGTGGTTGTAGCACAATCATATTAATTAAAATCATATCAACAGACTACTAGTTCTAAGATTAAACAAGTTGGTTCAATCTTAACAATGAATACTTCTTTCACATTAACTATGATTTGTTTGATTTAGTCCCTTCTGGCTTCAATACCTTGATAACATAATACTGATACAATAAATCACCATCATCATATCATATTCGTCCAATCAACAGATATGCAGCTCCAGCATCCATTAGTATGAAGATTGACGCACCGCACAAGCAACCACTTGTGCCCATTGCCGCAACTTTGTCTTCACTGTCTGAGGATTATCTCCTACACCCATTTTTGAAATATTAGCAACCATACGTTAACCTCTCTAGTTCATCTAAAGGATCTTGTTCCCCCTCCTAACCTCCAAAAAAAGGAAAGTGGAGTAACCGTGTAGGAAAAATTATATTATGCGTTGATCAAATGATTATCTCATAATAGGAAACACAGACATTCAAATCAATAGAGAACATTAACAAACTTAATTAGAATGTCTCTGTAATTGAAAATATCTAGTAATCCAATTATATATGACAGACCAGTGAGTTTAAAAGATGGGTTTATCAATAGTTTAGCCATAGTAAAATAAAACATCAAAAATATTGATAAGTACTTTCATGTCAAAGGCACCTGGGTATGACCTAGTGGTCGATAAAGTAGTTGATAATCATGCGGTTTCAGGTTCAAATCTCAATAGAGATAAACAAAGAAAAAAGGTGGTTTGCTCCTATGTGTTCTAGCTTTGGTGGTTAGATTTATCGTACATGTTGATGTTGGGAGGTGTAGGTATCACGTGGAATTAAAAAGCTTGCTTACCAAAAAGAAAAAGAAAAGAAAGTAACCTCATTTCAAACTTTAAAATTTTATTAAATGAACGAACTCGAATTATTTGAATGTAGGATAGCTACATTGAGATAGAATTCTTTTTAAACATTTCAGAACATTCCAAAAAAAAAAAATTCTAACGAAAATTGAGACAGATTAATGTGGTTCAAACATATAAAGGAGAAAAATCAAAGGTAAATTTTATCGAATTACCTGGATCAACAATGGTGTGAGGACTATCGGGAGGAGAGATTGACTCGGAATCGAAGATGACCGATGACAAAGACGAAGTCTTCGAAAGCGTATCGGTGTATTGTTTATTGACGGCGTAAAAGAGGCCATAAGCCGGAAAAGTATCAGACAACCGCTGATCCATTTCAGGCGAATCAAATCCAAACCCTAATTCAATACACGCCTTAAGCTCATCAAGGTCCTCATCGGTAACGCTCTTGCTCGGCTTATTAAGCCAGTTTCCATGAGTACCTTTCCGCCGCTGCCACGCCTCCTCGCGAAACGTGTCCGGTGACCAGGATTTCTGTTTGTACAATGGATACATCGCCGCCGATAATGGCGGTGCAATAGGTGGTAGTGGCGGTTGTGTTGCCGGAGCTTCGGTGAAGCTTGACATGGTGAAGGCCCGACCAACCCAGACCCTATGAGAGGGTGGGGGGAGCGGGTAGGTTATTGTGATTCAGAAGGGATTGAAAAAATTATTTATAGTGGGAAAGTTAGGAGAGAGAAAGGAAATGGGCCCACATGACATCGGCTTTGTGGGCCTTGCACGCTAGGTATTTGTTGGTCTGACTCGTGATGATCTGTTTTTTTTTTTTTGGTCACCATAATGATCTGTTTGTTTAGTACCCTGCTTTTGTTAAAGTTGCCCATTAATATCTTGTAAACTTGGCAAGCCTAAAAAGAACTAGAATAATAATGTCAGAAACTATCAATTACGGAAAAAAATAATAAAAAAAACTTATTGTTTTAATTTGTTCAATATATTTTTCTTTTTAGCTATTTCATTTTAAAAAAAATAAATTTTTTTAAGTAATTTTTTTTTTAAACATTTTATATAACATGTATTATAAGATCAAAAAAATTAAAAAATACTTTGATACACTAAATATTTTTATTTAAAATCACAAAACTTTAAAGTCCTTATTTTTTAAAATTTCATTAAAATCTAAATAGATCAATCAATTTGAAATGAATAAATTAATAACTTTAAAAAAGATCATACACATGCATCAAATAATTAATTAAGATCGAATAAGATAGTAATACTTATAAAAAAAAGGTCTTTGTGATAGTTTCAGGAAAAATGAAACAAAAAATATTTTAGAGTTGGAATAATTATTGTAAGAGGTTTAGTTAATGTAGAAGATTCATAAAAATATCATGATATGTCACATAATAAAATCAGCTACTGCCAATAGTTTTTTCTTAATTCCTTCATTCATAATAACAATTTGAAAAATAAAGATAAGACGGTCTTGTGGAATATGATCAAAAATTTATAACAAAATTTAATTACGATGATCAAATTAATTATCTTATCAATGAAACATAATTATTCATTATAGGTCAGAATTTAATTATGTTACATTGAGAAGTCATTTGTAAAGATTATTTATTGATTAAAGTTGAAAATAAATATTACAAACACTATATTTGATAGCATTTTACTTCTATAAAATTCAGCATATCTTATTTAATTATTAATTTATATTTTTATATAATCAATATATGTATAAATTATAATAATAATGATCCGTCGACTAATATGTGAAATTGCAATATTTAGATAGGTCAAGGTTTTATATTTTTATAACACAATCACTTTATTATCTCTCCATTTGTGCGTGTGGGTAAAATATTGCCCACTCTTCATAATTAATTTACTATTATCCATGATGGCATGTTGCATTCTTTTTTATATTTGGAAACAACTATAAGTTTAGACATATTAACTTTTAATAGATAAGTTTTATCTTTCGAAATGAAACTTTTTAAATTATTCGATTTTTGCTAAAATATCCATGAAATAAGAATTGATCTTTCGTATGCTTTTTTCTTTTTTTTTTTGACATGTCTTTTACGTTTATGTCGTAGAGTAGAAAATTATTCGTCTTTAAAAATTTAGTTATTTTTATCATTAAGACAAAATTAAAGTAAGAACAAACAATAATAAGTTACTTCTAGAACATCATTTTCTATAGCTAATGTGTGTCAAGTTCCACAAAAATTACCGAATTGATATATCAAATGAAAATTAATCATATAACTTGTTTTTGTAGGAAATGATTACTTACCAATGTGTTATTGTGTGCTTAGGTTATACTCGATGAAATTAAAAGGGAAAAACTAGATCCTTGGTATATTAATTCAACAGAAAATAAATTGAATAATTACTCAAATACAATGCAAAAGTTATATTTAATAGTTTAATCTAAATCAAATTTATTACTTTCTTTTAAGAATTTGTATGGTAAAAAACATAAAAAAAATTCCCCTACAAATAAATGTGATTATATATTTACTCACTTCCTATTACATAATAATTACATATGCTATATTAATTTAATTTCTTATTACAAATACTTAATTACTTTAGTAGATTGATGAAAAGTCAATTTATATGTACAAGAAATAAAATACGATCGTAATATCTTAATAATAAACAATGTCAATTTTTTTTTTGTTTGACTTATAGATATAAATAACTAGTATTTGCATTGCTTGCAATTTTTTTTTTTTTTTCTGTAATAGGTATAACATATATTCCTTCATCTCTTCCATAATACACAATGGTTCGAACTTTATTCCTAGGACCCGTTCAATTATAGATTTTTCAAAAAAAACTTGACAAATAATGTTAGTCATATAATTTATTATTATTTGATGAATATTTTTGACAAATAATTCAAATTTATCAATATTAAAAAAATTTAATATTTTGAATCAATTTTTTTTTTCTAAATTAAATATATTTTTAAATATTATAATCAAACACCCAGTGAAATTTTATCGAAATTTAAAAATTTATGATCAAATTGCTAGCTAAAAATATACTATATTTTAATCAATTAAAGATATATATGTTTTGATTTGAGTCAGAATATCCTAAGGATCAAAATTGGACGCAATTACTCTTTACTCGTGTCCGATAAACAAAAGAAAAAGAAGAGCATGTGATTATCACATGTTTGGTCCGTATTAAGTTCCCTAAAAACCGAGAGCTTCATCAATTGCCTTGCCGGGAGGGTTAGGGTTCCCAATTTCGATTTTGCACCTGCAAATTGGGACAGAGGAAGAAGAAAGATGTGGCACGAAGCACGAAGATCGGAGAAGAAAGTACACGATATGATGGACGCTGCTCGTAAGAGAGCTCAAAGACGCGCCATCTATCTCGCTAAACGCCGTGGCGATCCTCAACAATCCATTCAAGCCGTTGGTTCTCGATGTCGCATCTACCGCGATGACGCTCTTTATCAAGCCACCGAGGATCAGCAAGGCCTGTATGATTTTTTTTTTCTTTTCAATTTTTTGCTCTTCCAATTAAGTACATCAGGGCTTGACTCGGAGTTAAAGGTGTTGATTTAGCTTAGTATTGGTTAAATGAATTTGAATCAAAAAGTGTACAGAACTTTATTAGATATTTTGACGTGCTTCAATATGCAAAGTTTCATACAAATTAGAATGCATTAAGTACAAAACAATAAAGCATGGTAGATATTGGTTCTTCAGTTACCGATGTATAGAAAACAGACTTTTTTTTTTTTTTTTTTTTGCTAATTTGAGCTATAATACACTACACAAGGAAGTATGTTTGCAGTGAACTGATATTTTTCCCCAATGGAATGAATCATCTTAAAAGTATTGTTATTGTGCTGAGGTATTTTAGTATCATGAATTCCCAAGGTCCGGTGTTTACTAATCCAAAGTCTAAGAACATTTAAAACTAGTTAATACTTAATATTTATGAGGTGCTGCTTATCATTCTTTTTTCTGGCCTAGAGTAGTATTAGTTACATGCTTGTAATGGTTTCATGTTTTTTTATGTCCTTATTTCTTTGTATATGTATCAGGATACCTTGGAATGGGAAACAAGACATTTTGATTGACAGGTCATTATCTCACAACTCTTACAATGATAGAATACTGATTGTTGTAGGAAATTTGGCTCGTCATATAATTGACGTTTTGAGTGTCATCCTACAGATTTGATGGTCGTGCTCTTCTGGATTTTATTCGTGATGCTAGTTCCCGACATCGTCGGGCACCAGAAAAAACAGACGAAGAGGAAGAACTAGAAGAGTTTGTTAATTTTCAGCGTTATCGGGATTTAATTAAGCATCGGCGTAGAGGATGTCGGTACTTTTTTTTTTTTTTTTTTTTTTTTTTTTGACTATCCTTCCATTTTACTATTCATTATAAGATGTTTCTTTCTTATTAGGCATTTAGAAATAATTCTGCATATTTTTTGAGGACACCATTCACAGCCCGAGTTAACACTATGTATTGACAGTTAAGGACGAAGAGGGTATGCAACATGTTAATCTGGAGATGGAGGCTAAGACAACTGCACTTCTTGGCTCCGACAGGTTTCTATTTTTTGTCCTTATTTTTCACTTCAGCTCTGTTGCCTTTTAGTTGCCATTCGTCCACTCCCCCTACTTTGCAAAGATAAATACAAAGCAGATGGAAGAAGAAAACGAGAGTTTTCTAAAGCAAAGAATATACTTCATGGGGTTGGCTCAAAGTGAAATTTGTTTAGGTTTAATTATTTATGATTGCAAACCCTCAGGGGTTGGCCTGTTGGTAATTGGCTTGAGCTTTGGGGTGCTCCCTTTCAAGGTCTCAAGTTCGATTCCCACTGGGTGCAAACAATTTTTGAGGGCTATCAGACTGGGTGAAAACCCTGAATTACCCGTGGTGCACTTGCGGGAAACTCCTTGCCAAGGGCCTGTGCACCCCCGGGATTAGTCGGGACTCGAAGAGTCTCGGATACCCGGTGCAAGTCAAAAAAATATTATTTATGATTGCAATACTCCCTCTGGTCCATATTAGTTTGTAATCTTACTAAAGATAGTTGTCCCATATTAGTTGGTTACTTTACTAAATCAAAAAAACATTAAATAAATTTTTCCCGTTATTACCCTTGCAATAAAATCTTTTTGAAAGTGTTCACACTTGCTTGTAAAGTTCCCAAGAAGTTTTTTAAAAGTGAATTAGTAAAATTACTTTCTTATTTATGATTTCTTAATCACCATGTAAAATGGATTGTGCCCAACTAATATGAGACGGAGGGAGTACTAATATGTGTAGCGTTGCTAATTTTGTTGAATTTTTGTTTGCTTAAAGTTTTGGTCTACAATGTAATAACTAGTATATCAGGGCGGATCTAGGGCCTCGGAGGGGGTTCCCGGGAACCAGTAACTCTCGTATGGATCTAGTATTTATATAGAGAAATCTGGTAAATATATAAAAATTATAAGTTAGGAACCCATAAATAAATTGCAGAGAAACTAGTAAAATTTTACCACTCAAATCCCTTTAGCTACTATTTAGTTTTATTTTTGTATAACACGGGAACCCACAAACTTTATATCCTTGATCCGCCTCTGTAGTATATAATATATTATTAGTTCATAATCATTCTTTTCTTTTCTTCTAGTTGATAATCACTCATCAACAACAACAACAACATACCCAATACACCACCACAAAGTGTGGTCTGGGGAGGGTAAGTGTGCACAGTCTGTACCATTACCTCAAAGGTGGGTAGAGAGGCTGTTTCCGATACTGTTTTCGATCGACCCCCGGCTCAAGACAAAAACAATCTATAAAAGGACATAGTACTGGAGCAGATAGGTATTGACACAACAACGAAAAATAACACAAACAAGACTATCACAAAGTGTAATACTATAATCGATCTATCCGAAAAAACAAACATTACCAAAACTCCACAAACAAGACACTACAAACGTAGCACTATGACCACTAGCACATATACCAAAACAAAGCACTACTACTAGAGCAAGGACGCACTCCCTCCTACTAACCTTCTACCCTAATTCGCATCTTCATGAGTGTTGCACAGTTTGGCCTTTCGAAAGAGGAAGTAAACACTGAGGGCATGGGATGTTGCTCCATTAGCCCTTTGAGTGTAATATGGAAAGAGAGAAGTAGGAGAGTGTTTTTAGGGCTGACAGTGATTTTGTACAATTGAGAAAATCGCCTCTTGTGTCTTGTTTCAATGCACCCATGAAACTCCTATCTGTATAGAAGATTTGAGTTTTTTTAATAGAGAACTATGTCTTGAGGTAGGTTCTCTACTTTCTCTTTTTATGGTATACGGGGTTTCCCCATTCTTTATAAAATTACTTAGCTTATTACGGAATTGAAGAATTGCCTTCTTGCTTAATATGTTAGTATATATATTCCTAGTAAATAAAATCATAATATATTATAAGCAAAGAGAAAATTTGTGTGTGATTATTCAACAGCCTAGATGTCTTAACATTCATCATTTTTTTTGTGACATTAACTTTATCATAACTTATGGTTTATGTCATCTCTCAGAACTGTTAATTTTTTTTTCCTTCTTCATTTCCTATCAGCTTTTATAATGTGAGGCAAATATACTTTTGTAGATGGGTGTTATCATTTTGATGTTTTAGTGTCTTGAATTGCTTCAGCTGCGAATGTGTTGCAATTAAATAAAACTTGTTATTTGTTTGTGGGTTTTCTTGGTGTCTTTTTATATGACACTTCGCAACAGGGATGTTACATTAAGTAGTCTAATTTGCTAGGTAGCTGCTTCTTTCTAAAATTCTTGGTATTGCAGACCTCAACTTTCTCAGCCTTCAGCGAGCAAGGGATCGTATTCACAAGTGGGTTTCTCGTACGATGGAGAGGGGAAAGATGAAGTTCACTTTTCAGACGGCGAAGAAGATGGCGATGATGATGATGATGATGAAGAAGAAGATTTTAACAGTGATGATAGCAATGATGAAGCGATGGAGTCAATTGCCAAAGATTTTGGAGTGAAAAGGTATGGATGGCTTGTCTACATGGACAAAAAGGCTAGGGAGGAAGAACGGAGGCAAAGAGAAGTAATCAAAGGAGATCCTGCAATAGTAAGTTGGCTAAATATGGGACTTAAATGTGCTAGATTTTAGGTATACTGTCATACTAATCATGCCTTTGCAGAGGAAACTGAGTCGCAAAGAGAGAAGAAAGGCTTCTCAAATAGAAAGGGAGAGGGAAAGAGAAGCAGCCCGTATTACCGGGAGTAGAGTTCTCCTTCATGATCCCTATCGGTACTCTTATTTCTTTTTCATTTATCACACGTACTCTTGTTTTCTTAAAAGCAGGTAAAAATTTCAGTTGTATGACTTGTCCTCTCACTCTCTTTTCCCTCCTTATGCAGCGAGTCTCGACGAAGTCCGACATATGAAGCCTATTCACGTTCAAGAAGGTTTATTATCTTTGGTATTTTTAATTTGCACTTTAAATTGCCAGTGGTCTGTCTAATGTTGGTTTAATCATCTTTCCATCTGGACAGATCCAGGTCAAGATCTCTCTCATATTCGCCTCCCCTTTCAAGGCGCTATGAACGTGGAGGAAAATCTGAAGATATTTACCAAGGCAAGGAGAGAACACCGAAGATAGAGTATATTACTGAATTTGGTGGCGCAGATGATGAGAACGAGCCTAAGATTGAAGGATATTCTCCACCACCATCTCCTCCGTCTCGAATTGATTCATTGAGCCGGTCGGAGCACTTGACCTTTAATTCTTGCAAAGCTAGATTGGACAGTCTTTTCTCTGCTGCAGCTTTTCATCCATTTGTTAGCTGAGGAACTTAATGTGGTTTAGAATATATCACCATTTACACCTGTTCGAATAATTGTCAAGGGGAAGAGGGATCAAGTCTTCGATCTGAAGCTCATTTCCCTGAATTGAACTTACTTGATTCTGTTCAGTTTGCATGATAACATGAAACACTTTTTGTTTAAAATCTCACTTTTCTACAGGCCATCAACTGGTCGTATTCTTGAGGCCCTCCATGTTGATCCTGCATCTGGGGTAGCTAGTGATAAGGATAAGAGTGGCCAAATGTTGAAAACACCAACAAGGTGTGTCTTCAAGCCCCCGTCCGTTCTGTTTATTTGATTGTTTGTTCTGCCCCTCCCCTACGTTTTTATTTGTGCTTGTGAATGAGGGCGATCAAGTTCTCAATTTTTCTTTCCTTATAAAGCAAGCTAGTTACTAATTTGTCCCCTTTTTTGGTTTTGGCAGTGCATCCTCAGCACTATCAAAGTTAAACAAGACAACTAGTAGTTCAAGCTTCTCTAAACAGCAGGGTGAAAAGAAGGAAACACCTCAAGAGCGGCTTAAGCGCATTATGAGCAAACAATTGAACAAACAAAGTATACATTACTTCATATGCATCTCAGGAGTAAACTGCTTGGTCTTCTATAATGTGCTCAGTGCTGCATGCAGCAATATAACAAGAATGAGGACCTTATGTCTCTTCGTTTTGTTGATGAAAAGATCTTGCCTCTCTTCTTTTTTTTTTTAAATGATTATGTGGGTCATATTGTTGCATCCAATCCATTGTACTTTTTTCCTAAATGATGCCTTTTGCAGTCAAGAAAGATACAGCTATTGAAATTGCCAAGAAAAGAGAACAAGAGAAACAGAGGCTTGAAAAGCTGGCAGAGACAAGCCGATTTAACCGGTATCGTCACCGAAGCCGTAGTAGAAGTTACAGTCGTTCTCCTCGAAGGTGCTAATGCTCATCCTTTTTGTTATACTGTACTTGGTGTATAGGCAGTGGCGGAGCCAGACTTTTCTTTAAGGGGGTTCAGAAGTAAATATATGGATTAGTCGAAGGGGGTTCAACATCTATAATACATACATAAAAATATTTTTGACCATATAAAAATAGTATAATTTTCCGACAAAGGAGGTTCGGATGAACCCCCTGAATTGCATGTGGCTCCGCCACTGTGTATAGGAACATTGTCTTACCGGAGTTGATGATCTGATTTGAGTAATTGTTCCTTAAAGTTCCTTTACCCTTTCTCCTTGCTTCTTCCATAATGTAAAGGGGTTTCTGACTTCTTGATTAGAAATTGAGTGATGTCTTCAAGAAGCATGCTGGTGGAGCTAGAGGCTGTCGTTTTTGTCCAGGAAGTTTGTTTGTCTATTCATGTAGGAAACTGTCGTGTAATTTTTAATCCGCCAACCCATTGTAGATTCGGTAGTTTGGTGGGGGAGTGAGAGTGACTATAGAGTAGATGAATTAAAATAGGTTGAGGCCATATCGACTTTTCAAATAATTCGGTAATGAGGGTCAACTTAAAACAAGATTAACCCGACGGGTCAAAGCTAAACTTCCTTAAGTTGTTGATTCACTTTTGTTCCTTTCAGCAAGCCTGTCCCCCTCTCATGAATTTTGCTTTAGGTGAAACCTTTTCAAAGAGTTCTGAAACCAAAGCTGCTCTTTGTCCCTCAATAAGCAGAGATTTGAGAGCCCTAACCTTGTTAGCACAAGACCAAATTCCAAACAAACTCTGCCTTAAGTATGTTCTTGATGGATTTTGTGAAATTGAGGATGTGTTTACTGTCTTTTGGGAGCATGTAACCTTTAATGGAGCTGGCTGAATGCAAGATAAAAATTGATCCTTGATTTCTCGAAGTTGAGGATGTGGGGGTGGCCTTTTTCAAAAAAAAAAAAATCATTTTCTTTTGGGTGGTGGGGGTGGAGTTGGAGTTTTGGGTTGAAAAAGGAGTAGGCATTACTTGCTTGATCTTGTTTTTTTATAAAGCTATGCTTGTAACATTGTCTAACCGAGAATTCACATTTGAGTGCATAACAAACTCGAGAAATATTAGGCATTAGATAAAGTTAGTTTTTTCTGAGACTGCTAAAGTTTAGGAACTCCTATAGTTAAGACAGAAAAATCAGTCCCTTGTTTCATTTGTTGGATACCTCCTGAAGCACTTATGGTTCCTAGATTTAGTGTGAATCGGCCATTAATTCCATATTATTTTAGAACAATATATTTACTGATTTAAAATCTACATTGACGTACTAGAAAATGAGTTCTATAATTAGAATTACAACAAATGTTTGAAAAGATTTGTACCTGTGCAGTTAGGTATTTCAATTGAGATTCCCTTCGAGTCAACAAAAAAAATATTTCTTTTGAGGAACTGGGAGAGAATATTATTGCTTCTACTTGCATTCTAGGGGGAATTCAGGTCAAGGTACGTGGTTGAATAATTGTTTGGTGTTTGGTGCACTATTGTGCATGTGTTTATACATGGACATGGATGTAAATCCCTATTTATGATTCGGCTGGACTAGTCGAGTTATGATCCATTGCTACTCTATATTGGACTAACCCACATTGTCCCAAGCCAAATAGTGGATGTTTCAGCCGTCAGGTAGATCAGTTCATTTAAGCTTCCCATTTGACCCCCATCCAGTTGGCACCTTAGTCCAAAGACTCCTCCAAATCTGTAGAAGGGTTTGGTTCCTCTTTCCTAACTAACCATGTTAGCACCTGGAGGATATCCTAGTCTCTTGTTCCTCAGTTTTTAGCACAGAAGAAGCTTTGAACCTTGCCAACTAACTGAAAATGTATTTAGAAGAAAATTTTGAAGTTCCTCTGTCAGCTTGCCGCTATTAGGCAAGAGGTCATCTTGTGTTTCCTCACAAACCATTATCTGTAGTGTATTAATCTTTTTCTTCCTCAGGTCATCTTCTGTTAGATGTTTTTTTAAAACAAAAATTTGGTTGACTTTCTCATCATTTTCTCTGCAAATTATTATCTCACTGCTAGCGACTTAATTATTTTTAAATGGGTGAAGGCATCGACATAGCCGGAGTCGCAGCAGAGAAAGGAGTTCTCGCAGATATCGTTCACGGTCAAGGTCTCACTCTCACTCACATTCACCTTCGCGTTCTCACTCTAGTTCACGCTCCCTTTCCCGGTCTCGTTCACCTGGGTGAGTCTCAATCGTGCTTTCTGCCATTTCGCTTTGATGTGCTTGATGACTTACATGAGCTGATATTGCAGTAGGAGACGATCAAGATACTGATACTTCAGGCACGACTGGATGCATAAACCTGCTCAAGGTGAACCAGTATTAGCTGTGGGCGGTATATATTACTGATGTATTGTTGTACTGTTTTAACTTATACTGAAGCTGAATTTGGGTTGATACTGAAGCTGAATTTGGGTTGATGGCGTGAACTACTTTTCCTATGTTTATTGTTTTCTGTTGCTTCTGAACACTTTAAAGGATATTTAGCGCTATAATTCAATTATTTCAGCTCCTTTTAGGATAATGTATCACGCCAGAACTTGTGCCCTTTACATGTTTTACCTAGTGAATTTCCCGAAGGTGGAAAAGATTTAGGTAGCTCCTTATGAGGGAAGAATTGGTTTAGATTATGTAATTCAAGATACTATTTTCTTTTTTTGTAGCTCTCTGTAATTGAATCCCGAGCATGCGCACACGCATTAGTTTGCAAGCCTCCAAGCTCTCATCTATAAAGTATAGCTCCGGAAACTGAGTTTAACCTCAGAATTAGAAGGGTTAAAGAAGCAGATGGTTAATGTCCTTTTCCGTTGCACCATCTCCCATAGGTATTATGAGAATTGTATTATGTTCCAAGGAATTAGAACAGGCAGGTTAGAAAATAGTTGGAATCAAAAGGTCACCCTGACCCGATCAACTGCATCTTCGTCATCAGGAAATTGATCCTAACTTAAAAGTTTCCAGAAAGAATGGAAGATTCATTATAAGATGTATTTGAATTAAAATGTTACAGTTTTGCCCATAAAAAGAGGTAACGCCCCTTTTGGAGTAGGAAAAAAGATGTTTAAGTTTTGCATAATTTTTAGGCCCCGTTTGGCCATGGAAATAGTAGTTTTTTGGAGTTGAATATAAATTGTAGATTTTAAAATTTTGTGAGGAAAGTAGGAGTGAAAAAAGGTGAAAATAAATTTTATTTGTTTTCTTTTTTTGCAAAATAATTTTCACTAAAGTGAAATGATTCTCATGGTCAAATGCTATTACTTTCACTTTTTTAACTAAAGTGAAATAATTTTTTGAAAAAAAAGTTTAAAAAAATTAATGGGCGCGAATTGGTAGGGTGACAAATGGACTTGGTGAGCAGGCGTGTAGTTGGATATTTTAGATCATATTATGAACGCTAAAGCTATTGAAATGTATTGGTGCTGTTGATAATTTTGTTATTGTGCTCGTGCCATCCAAGCCTAATCCGAAATCAAGCCTGCATCTGATAAGTATGCTGCTTAAAAGGGTATTGTTGATCGATCCATTCAATTACTACCTAATATCTTTGTCTAACAATCAAATAATTATCATAATGAGTTGATGGAAATTTGTAAGATACTCTTCCTTATCCCAAAGCTATTCCTTTCTACTGTACTCTTTCTTTCTTCTTTTTGGTTTGGGTATCTTTCCTTTTTCAATCTTTCACAGTTGTAACCAGAAAGTAAAGGGAAAATGTGACTGCATCTCCATTGCACACATGATATTTGTTTCAAGAAGCCTTTACTTTGATTTGAAAACTTTGCTTTATTCCAATCCGATCAAGAGGAAAGTATCCTGTGACCCTCCAATTAAATTAAATGAAGGTGATGCTCCCTTTGTACAACTTTTTCCTTCTATTCTTATTTGGTGCCCACAACTTTTTAGTTACAATGTACCTTTCAACATTTAGTTAGTCATCTTTTTATTTTCTTTTTTCATTTCAAGGTAAATGACATAGAGATTTGTCTAGTCATCCAGATAGGCCTTTCAATAGCTAGATTAGAACAAAAGGCAACCACCACACGAACGAAGAAAAAGGGTTACTGTGTACTATATGGCTCATTTGGTTGGGAGCAAATTATCTCGGGATTGTATTTCATCCTCAATGAAGGGATAAATACAACACTATGGTATTGGGATAAGTTATCCCGCAATTTATTCCACCCAAATATGGATAAATTAATCCTAAAATTAATTTCGAAATTAGTTATCCCTTATCCAACATACAAACGAGCTTAGATTATCAGTTCATTTCTTTATTCCAGATTTTGTTAAAAAAAAGAATCATCTTTGCTTAATTCAATTACAATTTCTTAATTATGATCCCTTAACAAAATTGGGTTCCACCTGCATACGAGTAGGATGTGTTAGCACTCTTGAAATAGACATCCACTATCGAGATTTAGCGTGAAATATTTTTATGTAATTATCATTAACTAATTTATTGTTTTATATTTAGGAACTTTTCTTCCTAATTCCTTTAATTAAAAAAGTATCATTTTGTTAATTTGCTATAACACCCTACTAGTCTACGCTGGTATTCTATCTTGTATGCTTTCACATTAAATAAATATGTGATCAATTGCTTTTTGGAGGATCACATTTAATTTAAGCCTTTATTATTGTTGATGCTGTAACTTTTTCTAATTAAAAAATCAAGTGACCAAAGGCAATCCATATTTTCCGTAAAACGACTTCTGTTAGGCTTTTAAGGACCCATTATTCCTACTGACCTAGTAGCATATCACTAGTATTTAATTTTCCATTTAATAGGTTGTTCCTATAGAGCCTATGAGATTAACTATTATTGATTAAGCAATTAATTAATTATTTTAGGACGGTTGACAACGCACATGCAAGAGTGAATCTCTGTAGGGTTATTTTAATTATTAAGTCTTTAGTCTATATTGGCGATGATTAATATTGCAAGTGTGTTATGTTCCACCATATAACATGATTTTACTCGTGTACAAATGCGACCATCTCTACTTGATTATGTATCATTATTGTATTCTTTTTTTTTATAAGGAGTTGCAACAAGACTTAAAAACTCAAGATCTTCGTTTACTTAAATAATAAGATGATTTGTTTAACCATCTCAGTTGAAAGTTCAGTCTGTATGGATTAATTAATTAGTTGATTAAAAGTAGATGATAAGCATAAAGCGCTGAAACTAATTAGGTATTTGGATAGAGGTATTGAATTAATAAAATAAATTTGATATCATTTTTATGTTAAAATGATTAAAATGTCGTCCTTAAAACCATTTAAAAATAATATAAATTTGAAAGTACTTTCATTAAAAAAAGGGTGAATTATTGAAATCCAAAAAAATATATAATTAAAAGTTTATGGTTGCGGCGTGCTAATCCGACGCCTTTAGTGTTAAATCACACCCAAATTTCCATGTAAAAGGTTTAGAAGGTCAAATTAAATTCATGTCTCTTTTCCTATGAGGGATTGATGCATGCTTGAAAACTAAATGGACCAGGGTGACAAAAATATTTGACAATAATTTCAAATCATTCAATACTGAAATGATCTCTAGCTAGTACTTGCATGTTAATTAATGAATTCGTATCACAGAAATAAGAAAAGCAACGTAACATAGTGAGAAATCACAATCGGTGTAGCTGAGAAGAGGGGCAAAAATGAATTGAAGTGATAGAATACTAATCAATGGTTAAGGGGAACAATTATGTATAGATTTTGGGAGTACAAAGACAATGGCTCCCACATATTGTTCCACAAGCTTCCAAAATCAAATAATTAAGGTGACTTTGTACTTTATATGGGAAATGCATGGCTATGAAACAGTACTAGAGTTCTATCATCTTCTTCCAATTTCCTTGCAAAGGGTATTGTCTTGTCTCCTTTGGGTGGTAAATCTAGACAACAACTTTAATTTATGAAATTTTAGCTCAGAGTAGCATAAGGGCTGTCGAATATTGCCTCCTACTAATCGTGTCACACAAATTTAGCTAACTATCTACTCTTTGTATCTTCATGTAAGACAAGTAATATTGTTAACAATCTGCTAGACAAAGTGTTTGTCATGGTTATCAAATCTAATGATTTGGATAATTATACGTACTCATCATCCATATGGCTTTATGCTTGAGACAAAAAATATTGAAGTGTTTTCTCTCAACATCCAATTGAAATTTTTAGATGAATTTTTGGATAAGATGATTATACAATTCAATATAGTATCGGAGCAAACAAGAGATCTTTAGATTAAATCTTACCACTATGCAATAGTGAAAAATATTTCACGTGAAGATGGATCGATTTGAAGTTTCAGCCTAATGGTTAAAATAAAATAATACGTCACTCTAGTGTAACTTTCAAATTTAGTTAGTGATCATCATCATTTTTCTCTACGCCTCTCTTTCTCTATTCTCAATATATAATTGTGGGCAACTGGTCATCCTATTACCACTAAGATATAAAAATAATAATTTATTTAGAAAAAGAGACGATAAAGTGAACTTATGAAGGAGAAATATGACACATCCGCAACTGAAAAGAAGTAGAACTATTGAGTTTTGAGTAATTTGGTTGCAGTGACTACCAAACAGTACGTCCATGCTAACTTGCTAAGCTAAGAAAAATGTGTCCAGTATTAAATAGTTAAAGAATTGTAAAATCAACTTTCACGTATGTATGTGAAGAAATTAACGTGATTTCACTTCTAAATTCTCCATATTTACTGATAATGAGCTACCAAATCTGGTTGACTTTTATTTACGTGCTGCTTATAGACCACCACATGATTGTGGTACCCAAAATTCAACTTTAGAAATACTATGTACGAATGATTCAAGACAACAAGTATATGAAATTCAATGGAATTAATTAACTTAGACAAACAACTACGTTTAAGGTCACATCAATCAATCCATTGTTATATCGTGATTCTCTTTACCAAAACAAAGCTTAGTATTATGAGTGCATATATTCAAATATGGTCAATATCAGCTAGCTACCAATTGTGGTTTTAATTGAAAATACTGCTCGATCATATGAAGACATTGTTATAAGGACATTAGTTATGCTGCAAATTAAATACCAACTTTTCACCTCACTTTATTACCTACTCCTTCTAGTCCAATATAAATGAATAGTTGACAATCTTTCTATGGCCTATAATTGAGTTTTCAATTACTTTTTAATCTCAAATAATGATTAACTAGCTCTACTTTTAAAAAGACTCGAGAAGAATCAAAAGGATAATATTAACAAAATTATCCTATCGGTGTGTCATAATCAAACAATTCATTTATATTGGAAGTAGAGGAATATGATTTCACTTTTCAGTCTGTCACCCATGCCTAGAAACATGCGTGCTACTTTGGTTATACGTTTTTTTTTGTGTGTGTGTGATTTAATATGCTGCCTGATCAGAATCCACCACTGGCAAATTTAAGTAACACTAAATTAGATATTTTCTCTGGTTGTGAATATCTAATCAATAATTAACAGTACCCAGCCATTACTTATTCTTTTCGTATCCTTTGGTTTTTGCATCTTCTCTAAAGCTAATTAATTAAGGAGGTTGATAGAATTTTCCCAAGTAGAGTACTCTTTAATTACTTACCCAAAAGTAGTCCTCTTTTTTTCTTTATTGTTTTATCATTTTAGGTACCTTTTCTTCATCATTAATTCTTTCACATTTGTGACCGATCAGAAAGAAAGGGAATATGTAATGTCTCCCGTGCACACACGAGATCTAATATAGCAAAACAAACTTTACTTTGATGAAATGAAAACTTTGCTTTATTCCAATCCGATTAAAAGCAAGCTATCCCATTGAATGAAAGGGATATATTTATGCCCATTTATCAACTTAATCTAATCTTCTATTCTCATATACAACTTTTTACCTATAGGTTTGTACCTATCTTTTCTAGCTAAGATAGAACTTTCAATAGATTAGAACAAAAGGCAATCACCACACGAGCGGAGAAAGAGGAGTACCACTTGTTTTTATTTACTTTTTAGGTTATAACTTCCAATTTTTTTAAAAATTTATCTCATAGTGGAAAAGCAAAAAATGATACCTCCTTTGCTTAAGTCCATCACAAGTTATCAAGTTTGGGCCATTGACATATCAATACTGGGTTCCACCTACAATGCTCTAGGCTATATTTCCATACTCTTGAAATTGACAGCCACTATATATTCCAATTAGCTAAGCTAGCTGCCTAGGAAAATATTCTCAGTAATTTTTTATAAATATAATTATGATGTATATGTCAGCTTGTGCTTATTTTTGCTAACTAATAATACATACATAGGGTAACTAGTGTTGAAATAGTACGAGGGACTCATTTAAAAGTTTAAGATATTGGTCAGAAGGAACACATTTTTATTTATTTAATTATATATTCAATACGCCTTTTTGTAAAGGTCTAATTTTTCAAGGGAGCAAATTAAAATTTTATTTTACTTGATTAAATCTTCAATAATTAATTGCTAGATTCCACAATCGCGGTATTGAATAACTCGACCTATGTTAATTTTGTTTCTACCAAAATTTGAGCTATGATCCCACTGATTATCACCTACTTCACTAACCATTGGACACCCCCTTAATTGATCTTTTTATGTAATCATTGTTATTATTGTTAAAATTTGTTACGAAATATTATATTCAGAAACTTTGCGTCTGTCCTTGATAAAACATCATATCGTTGTGTTGCTTTATGATGTCGTCCCTATTAATCTAGGCTAGTTATCAATCTAATTATGTATTCACATTATTTAAATACTCTAGTAATATTCAAGCAATTGATTTCTTGAGGATCTTATTAGATTTATGAATTTTATAGTTGTGATTTTCTAATAAATAATGAAGTAATGAAGCGCAATCCTTATTTTCAGAAACCGACTTCTTAATTATATATATTAGTCTTTGATTGTTATGACTCTTCTAGAATATTATTTAATTTCCATTGATAGATTTGTTCCCACAGAGCCTAGCTCTCTTGATGAAGCAATTTTTTTAATTGTAAGCAGCACATGGAAATGTGAATCTCTGTACAAATTTCTATATATTTCCATCTTTATTGGTATTAAAAATAGTTTGGTATTGTGTTAAGGCTTATACCTACCAAATGATTCAATATTGTACAAATGCAGCTATCATTAAAACCGTCTATATATGTAAATAGGGCAAGTATCATTAGTGAAGAATAAATTAAGTCCACTGGATTCAATTAGTTAATACAAAATATATACACTAATTAGTTGCCTCTATGACCACTCCCCCAAACCCAATTCTGAAGCTTAATTAAAGATCAACATTGCACTCAAAAACATGAAAATGATTTAAGTTGTCCAGCTCATTTGTCTTTTGCAGTGAGAAAGTGATGTAGTCCTGCGAACTAAATTGACAAGGGTTGATTTTGTTTGTTCATATTTTCAATAATTCGAATGTCTACTAAATGAGAAGTTGTTACGTGTGTGTTAATCAACCGTAAGTCTGTAACACCCAAATGCATGATTTAATAAGAAAAGCAACGTAACATATAGTGAGAAATCGCCATCTTTAATTTGATGGGGTAGTAAACGGTCAGCAATATAAAGGCTCCCAACGAGTCAAGGCAAATAAATACTACTATATTTGAAAGAAAGTGTGATAGATGGGATGACGAATCACAAGTTAAGGGTACACTAGTCCTAGATCTGGAGAAGACAAAGAAGCAATGGCTCTCCACTACGGTTCTACAAGTTCACAAATTCAAAATTAAGATGATATTCCTAGTGGACCCTCCTAATGCATGGCCATTGGATCACCCGGTGGATCCAAAATTTTAAGTTTTTATGAGTTCTGAATTCTAGGACATGATAGTTTATTTGGTTCCATGATAAATTATTTATACATATTAAGTGGAGGTTCTCGATACAAATACATCCTATGTCCAAAAACTATTGAATCCTAAAGAAACTAGTATAAATTATGCTATTTATTATACGTCCTTCCTCATGTGGATCATCCCCCTTCTTCCATATAAAAGTGTTTTTGGTCCCCTCTGTGTTATGGATTTTGACTACAGCTTTTGTGACATTTCATGGACTTCCATAGTTCCATAGCTTATAGCACGAGCCATAAGTGCTGTGAATAGTACGTACGTGATCTTCCTATGACCTACAAATCCGACCAACTTACTCCTCTCCTTTTCTATGTGAATAGATATATACGTGGTAGAGGCATGCTGCTTTATTTAGCTAAAAGACGTACAAGAATATGACAAAAATAATACTCTTATCATTATTGCCAATAAGATATATATACAACTTAATTTATACTACTTACGTAAATGTATGCTTATGTTTATGAAATCTAATGTAAGCCAATAGCCCGCAATAGGAGCTCGTCTACATTAATTTACAATTGCTTTTTGTTTTTGCTCCATTATTTTTTTCTTTCTTTAAAAAAAAAAAAAAAAAAAAAAAAACTAAAAACCTACGTTCTCCATGCCGTTTGTAGGCGCCATGAAAGTGACAATCCTTTATTCATGTAGAAAGTAGAACCGTTGGATAATTTGGTTGTAGTGACAACTCAAATCATACATAGCTAAGAAGAAGGGGTTTGGTATTACATAATACGTACATAACCAAAGCATATTTTATGTGACATGATTTAACTAAATACAAAGTTTTATAAAAAAAATAAAAATTTTTGAAATTTGTGTTAATTAAAAAAACGCATCGAGCGAGCAACCAAAGCATCGTTGACTTCTATTTACCTGTTTACTGACCAAATCACTTGGGTCAACTAGATTATAACTAACTTAAAAATGTAAATTTACTATACGTCTTATACAAACCGACAAGTATGGATGACCATGATATATTTAAATACTTCTTAGTCAAACAATTAAGAAATGTTAATGTCACCACCTCCACATGCAATTGCTTCATTATCTGACTGCACATACAATATCTTAGAGTATGGAAAAAGAAAATAAAAACAGAATAGTCTTTCTTCCATTTGAATTTTGAAACGACAGCCGGTGTTTTATTTTTCAACATTACATTACATATAGAAAAAGCATGGAAAAACAAAGCATGTTGTGACTTGCATGTAGTGGCAGGCACAACAAACAATTTTGTCATTCAATCGTTTTGAAATGGTTACCAGCTTTTATATTTGTCAAGTTAATAACGAATTGAATAATTTTAATGAACAGTTAAATTCACAAGTTAATTGACTAAATATATTTGGCACTATTAATTAATTAAACAAACTTTACTTATTTTAACAGTAAGTTGTAAATAGTATGGTACGAGGGGTAGATTAACTTTTGGGTCCGATTTACGACCTTTTTAGTTTCGTGGTATAAATAACATAAATACTAACTCTTTTGGAAGTAATTACACTCTCTCCCACTTTTTTAATTACTTAACTCTCTCTTCCTATTAATATACATAACATAGCCGACATACACATAGCATTCTATGCATATGTTGGGATTTTTATAATATGTTTAGAGAGTTGAGATTTTTTGTAATATTGAAAATATAAGTTGGGTATTTGTGTAATTTTTAGTTTTCGTGCAACTAGGGAATTTATCAACAATTTTCTTAAGTTTTGATTTGAAAAGTAACCGTTAGTGTTAATCATTTTAATATACGTAAGTACTGATCATCTTATTAGATTTAGTTTATTGGTAAATAAATGTTTGAAGTACTTGGTGAATATTAAAGAATTGAGCACGTGAATTTGTGTCAGGCAAAACATTGATCCAACGGCTTGTTGTTGAAATAATTTTTTTTTGTTATTAGGAAGGGCGGTGGTTAGGTAATTTGGAGAATTGCTAACACTTCATGGTCGTCTCGTGCCACCAAATGATCAACTATTTCATGTGAAATCTTCACCTATTAATTCCATCAGGCCTTAATCAAGAAAATCCTCAGTGTTTATAACTGATGTGAACCCCATCAGGACTGAATATTTGAATCATGAATAATATATATAATATGAAAATTTTATAATAAACTGATCAAATTTATATTGAGATGAATTTGATTCGTGATCTAAAGTTTGATTTTACGGTTATATGATCTTGAATTTTCGACTTTCCAATTAATATCAAGTTATAAACTTAGAACGAATATTAATTTGACTATGATATTATGATAAGAAATAAATCTTGAACAAACTCAATCCAGTACTAGCTAGTTTTCGTGATTAGTTCACTCTCGTATATTCATTATTTACAATATCTACCTATTTATGCAATGAAAACACACTCATTTCAATTGTAAAGCAACTCCTGTCTTCTTATGATGAAATTTTTACGATATATAATCCACACGTTTAAATTCCTCATTGCAAGTTAAGATCTATCCAATTTTATAGAATAATACTTCACAGTTCACCCAGCAGTGTGACACAAGTTTGCAATTCAACTTGACACTCTTTTCTTACATTGGCTTTATCCGTTGCACACTTCTTCTTTTCACTTCATTATCTTGGATAGGGGAAAAGAGTGGAAAGGAAAAAAAGAAAAGGTTTGGTTTTAAACCTTTAATATATATATATAGTCAACTATTTTCTTCTCTTTAATCATCTTAAGGTCTAAGTAAGTTAATTACTTTATTAACTTTACCTTTGACAGCTATTAGTTTCTATACAAACTACAAAGGACAATCCACTCCTTAGAAGCTATTGCATTAAGAATCTATAACTCATTTATGTATGCTTAGAAATTAATCCTTTGTGGAATTGTAAGTTTGTGATACATTTACTTAATACAGTATTTCTGTTTTTCATTCATTTATCCAAATTTAGAATCCCATCTCCTTTTGGGTACAGTAGATAAAGTTAGAATTGAAGCGTAAGTAAATTGAATATGTCCAAAAGTGTAAAATGAGTTTACCTTTTATAATAAAACATTGAAAATGAAATTAATTGTTAACAAAACTAAACTTTATCTTTCTGGGAAAGGGCATAATTGTTCGTCGATTTATAATTAAAAGTAAGGCATTTCAATATAATAGTATCTTTTTAAAAAAAAGTTGTGCCATAACAGTAATTAAATATAACTGAAAATAAGTTTCGATTAATTTCATTCTTTTTAATAAAACTTCTTATTTAATCAACTTTTCCTAAAAATAATAATAGTAATAATACATATATAGTTCAATACACACACACACGCCCCTCCAAATAAATATAATCGTTTTACCTAAAAAAAAAAAAAAAAGAAATTATCGCAAGTTATTATTATTCAATAATTTCAAATTAAAATTGACAATTATTTCCAATCATATGTCTTAACATTTAAAAGCAATCTTTTGTAATACCGTTCAAAGGTCAAAAAGTCCTATAATATACAATAACAATTTATAAATTATAAATTACATTTATTAAAGTAATTTTTTTATTAATGAACATGAAAGGAGCTCACCCGATAGATGAAAAGAAAGAGGGAATGCTAACTATTTGCCGTTCACTGCTTGTGGAAGACATGTGGTTAAAATAATACTCCTTTGATTAATTTCAATTGTTATTTAGCTCTTTCCAGATTTATTAAGAAAAAAGATAATATATATAAGATATAATTTATTAAGTTATTGTATTTCTCAAAGATATTACTTCCTTCCTCGTGAATAAAGGATATAGTTGAAGATAACCATCAACTTTAATTTTGAATTATTAAAGTAATAATTATTTCTAATTTTGTTGTTCTTTGGTTTATAAAATAATATAGTACTTAGGGAAAAAGTTGTGAGTTGCATTCTATTTTTCTTTGTTTGATTGCAAGTGGAAGACAAAATAGGTCGTATTCTACAAGAACAATGTGTTGTTCCCCTTGAAAGCGCCTCTCTTACGTACTTGACCTCAATCCTACAGTTTACTTCTCCCACTACCTTTTAAGTACTTGCGAGTCGTTTGATTGAAAATATAGTTATATTAAAATTAATTATAGTGGAATAAGTTATGCTGAATTATTTTTTATTGATTATTTAATTTATTGTATTTAAAATAATATGTATGGTATTATTTCTAAGAATAAAATTTTATTTATTGTATTCAAAATAATATGCATGGTATAATTTCTAAGAATAAATTAATTGATTATCAAAATACCCTCCATTATATATATATATATATATATATATATATATATATATATTTCTTTTCAAACTTTAAATATTTATTCTTACAAATAAGACTTTAATCTTATTTAGCTTAATTTTTTTGTGTGTGTGCATTTCCATAATTATATCGTTTGTATTTTAAAAATAAAACTTTCATATTATTTAACTTTAATTTTTTTGCGTGTGTCTTTCCATGATTATGCTGTGTGTGTTTAAATTTAATTTGAAATAAAAACTTTCAAATTTAATTTGTTAAAGTAAAAGAGGATTTGTTGTTTAAGTCACTTCATTTAAATACATATCACCCATATAATATAGAATATTAAAATCCATTCAATTGATATATACAATATCAATTTTTAAGTGATTAAAAAACTATTTAATTTAAAATATGTAATTCAACAATGGATCCGACATTTTTATTATTTTTTAGAGAAATTTAAATATATAAATAAACATAATAATTATTCGAATAAATTTAACATATCATATATTCATAAATAAAATATTTCTTAAATGTGTATGAATCTCTAATATTTCATGCTAAATTACTTATTCTGTTCTAAATTTCATAAAATATTGATAATCCCATTTTTTGTTAAAAAAATTCATCATCAAAAAATGTGAAAAAGAATTACTCTCATTTTTTATTATTTAGTATCACTAATATTTGGAGAGTCAAATTATATTTAAATAAATAAATAAATTTTCCAATATTTTTAGCTAAATATAAAAATATTTTTTTATTTAATAATTAAGTATGTATTAAGTTAGAAAGAGAATGTCAATATACTTTAATAACTTGTCCATGATTTTATAAAAATACCTTATATTTTATATAAGAAAAATAAAGTAATAAACACACACACACATATATATATATAAAGTGATAATCTAAGAATTTGGAGGGCAATTGTGTCCTTTTCTAATTTTATCCCAAGGATAAATAATGATGGTATTGTTATCCCACCAAATTGGTGGATAACTTATCCCGGCACTATTTATTAGTCCCAGGATAAGTTATCTGAAATATTGCCAACCAAACATGCATTAAAAAATTTATCCCGAAATTATTTGTTTATTGTACCTTAAACCAAACGGCCCCTTAGGGGCCGTTTGGTGCGAAGTACTAAAATACATAATTTTGGGATAAAATAATAATTTTGGGATAAATTTTTTGATGCATTGTTTGGTTGCAAATATTCAGGATAACTTATCCCGAGGCTAAGAAATAGTATCGAGATAAGTTATCCCACACATGTGGTGGGATAACAATCCCAACACAATTCATCCCTGAGATAAATTATAAAATAACAAAATTATCCCTAAAATTCTTTGATTATCACTTTATATATATATATATATATTGTGAAAAAGAATTACTCTCAT
>NC_061112.1:146117655-146179714 GCF_002878395.1 Capsicum annuum | reverse complement strand
TCACGACCCTTCCTCTCCCTAGCCTTAGCGAGTCGGAACAACTTTTTCTCCCCTCCTTTCCCCTGTAACCCTGCATACAAGCTCTCAAAAGCAGCCGTCTTAGCTGCCGTGACCGCTGAAAATTGATATTGTATATATCAATTAAAATGAGGTTTAATATTCTATACTGTATAAGTGATATGTGTTTAAATGAAGTGACATAAACAACAAATTCTTTTTTATTTTGAGTTGGAAGTTTTTATTTCAAACTAAATAATATGTAGTAATTTATTTTTTAAACACACACGGCATAATAATGGGAAGGCACGCGCAAAAAAAAATAAAGTTAAATAAGATGAAAGTTTTATTTTTAAAATACACACGATATAATCATGAAAATGCACAAACACAAAAAAATTAAGCTAAACAAGATGAAAGTTTTATTTTTAAGAAATAAATATTTATAGCTTGAAAAAAAATATATATATAAAAAATTAAAAAAGATGAAGAGTATTTTGGTAATCAATTAATTTGTTCTTAGAAATTATACCATGTATATTACTTTGAATACAACAAACCAAACATTCCATAAAAAATAATCCCAGTATAACTTATCTCACCATAACTTATCCCATCATAACTACTTTTCCAACCAAACGACCCCTTAGGATAGTTTAGTGTGAGACATAAATTATGTAATAATTTTAAAATAAAATATAGATTTTTTTAATTTTATGATTGATTGAAAATACTAATTAGTTAATAAAATATATTTTATTATTTATATTTTAGAGATGAGATAAGTTATTTCAAATACATATATGATGATATTAATTAATTTTGAAATAATTAATTTTAAAATTAATTATTTTAGAATAACTTATTGCAAATCGAACCACCCCATAATACTATTGACCTAAATATTGCAATTCTCAAAATGAATTGTTTAGGGTCTTATCAAGTAAACACTATATGATAGTACATGTTGAGTTTAAGTTTTGAGTATGAAATTTTTTTTAATAAGGAGCGCTATCTTCAAATGAATTTTACTTAATATAAATATAAATTAATCAGGCTTCATGCGAATATCGAACGTCGGATAGAAAATAAATAAAAAAAGATATTAAATGTTGGATGTGTATCGTAAAATATAAATTAATTTCCGAAAAAGAAAAAGACGATTCCCAATGACGGTTGTATAATTAATATTTTTCCATATGTTTCAATTTATTATGTTACTCCCTTTATTTTAAATTAATTAAATTATTGGGTATAATATACTTTCTAAAAAAATCTTTTAGAACATAAATTATAAGTTATTTTTAATTATTTTTTTTAAATTATTTTTAAATTACTCTTTTAGAAAATATGAAGTACTTAAAACCTCATTAAATGAAAGTGTAAATTTGAAATAAAAAATTAAAATATCTTTTGAAGAATGAGAAATTCATTTATTTTGAAATGAAGGGAATACTTGTTTCATAAACTTCAAAAGTAAATTATTTTCCAAATGTTAACCACAATAAATTTTATTGATACAGATTGTAGGTAATTTGCACACCAAACCCTCAAGATTATAAGAAGATAGATTATTATTATTATTATTATTATTATTATTTTTTGCTCTCTGTTGGACCGAATCCTAATATGCTATAATTTTCTTCCCATTTGAATGTACATTCAATAATTATATTCACAAAAAAGATATCATGAGATTTACTCTTATTCCAAATTACTACTTTGATATTGCTTTAAATGTTATTTTTATCTTAATTCCGCACATACTTTTATCCACATATCATGATATTTGACATTTTAATAAACATACCTTAATCAAGTGAGATATCTAAATTGAGGAAAGGTTTTAAAACTTTTCTTTGATAAGCATTCGACATTACTTGGTAATTTACCATTTGTTCTAAGATATTGATTCATGCTTATTTGTGCATTCCATAATGACAGGAATTTTTTTTTTCATGTTCGATTCTTGAATTAAAAAAAGAAAAAAGAAAAACGTAAGAGACTACTATTTTTAACTTAAATACTTTTGTTAATTTCTACAGTACCCCGCTATTTGTAGAATGTTGTAGAGAAGTCCAATCTTTAATCACAATTGATGGCTTAATTAAAACTATACTGTCATTTCCAATAAATTCCCTAATGTATAGTGAGAAAACAAAAACAAAATAAAAAAGGGGAAAAAATGGTCTATTTCTTCCCAAATCTATAAAGTGGGACACCACTCCAGAAACTTGCTATAAATATCCTCAACTTTCTTCACCATCCAAAAATCTTTAACTTCTCCTTTCCCCATTTTCACTTCTTCACTTTCTCTCTACCCCTCCGCTTCAGCTATTGCTGTGATCGTTTATTTTTTTTGTATTATTAAAATCACAATGGTTGACGTTGACCGGAGGATGACCGGACTGAACCCGGCTCACTTAGCGGGACTCCGCCGTCTCTCCGCCAGAGCTGCCGCTTCTTCTCCTTCAACTCCGGTTCCACCTCGGAATAGTCTCCTTTCCTTCTCCTCCCTTGCTGATAAAGTTATATCTCATCTTAAAAGCTCTGGTATTCAAGTTCAGGCGGGGTTATCTGATGTGGAGTTCGCAAGAGCTGAAGCGGAGTTCGGGTTTGCTTTTCCACCTGATTTGAAAGCTGTTCTCTCCGCCGGTTTACCCATCGGACCAGGTTTTCCTGACTGGCGTTCTACTGGTCCGGCTAGGTTTCAGCTTCGTGCTTCTATTGACTTGCCTATTGCCGCTATTTCTTTTCATATTGCTCGTAATGCTTTGTGGTCTAAGTCTTGGGGTCCTAGGCCATGTGAACCAGAAAGGGCAATTAAGATAGCTAGAAATGCACTCAAAAGAGCTCCACTTTTAATACCCATTTTCAACCATTGTTACATTCCTTGTAATCCTTGTTTAGCTGGTAACCCAATTTTCTACGTAGACGAAAATCGGATTTTCTGCTGCGGATTTGATCTATCCGATTTCTTTGATCGTGAATCCTCTCTGTTCCAAAGTTCAGATCCTCAGATTCTCTCAAAGCAACGTTCCTTAAGCGAAAAATCAGCTGGTTCATCATCAACCTTCTCAAGGAGGAGTCTCGATACGTTCTCCGGTGGTCGGACGCCCCGTTGGGTGGAGTTCTGGAGCGACGCTGCCGTAGATCGGAGACGGAGAAGCTCAAATTCATCATCATCATGCTCATCATCACCGGAAAGGTACTTCGAAATGCCCAAGTCGAAAATGCCTAAATGGGTCGACGAATACGTAGATAATATCGGGTCGGTTTTGAAAGAGGGCGGGTGGGCCGAATCAGACGTCAACGAGATTGTACACGTTTCAGCATCTGGATTTTTCGGAGGTGAAATGATACTGTTAGATAATCAAGCGGTTCTCGATGCTCTATTGGTTAAAGCGGATCGGTTTTCGGACTCGCTCCGAAAAGCCGGGTGGAGCTCCGAAGAAGTTTCGTATGCACTCGGGTTTGATTATCGACCGGAGAAGGAGAAGAAACCGGCAAAGAAGCTTTCCCCGGAGCTAGCGGAAAGAATTGGGAAACTGGCTGAATCGGTAACCCGTTCCCGGTCATTATCATAGAACTAGTTAACTGGCTACCGGCAAACATCGAGATTCCTTTTTTCATGTTCTTTTTTAGATTTTCGAAACCTCGGGTTTGGTATATGCCTCTTTTTGGGTACAATTGATATTCAGAGGCAAAAAAGAAAAAAAAGAAGGAAATACGCGTTGATGTATTATTAAAAGTACAAAGAATTTGAAAGGTGGAAAAAATTTACTACAAAGTGTATTAAGGTCTTCTGTTTTTTCGTATTGGAATATAGTAAAAACTTGTTGGTAAAATATTGGTAAATCTTAGTACTAGACAGCTGCAAGTGTTGTGGTAAACTTTATAATAATGGTGTTATGTATAGAGGTAAGGATTAAGGTGGCACAGGTTTCGAATGGGGGGAATGCACGTGTGTGCCTTTCTGAGGAAAAAGAGACGTTGCATTAGGGCCCCCTCCCTCGTGAAAACTTAGCATGTATTTTCCGTCTCAAATTATTCAATCATATTTTTCTTTTTTGCTTCTATAATTGTTCTAATATGTAAAATTAAGATTGAAGGTCGATAATGATAGCTAATGAGATGAGTTATTTTTGTATAAGAGTGGTGCAACTTTTATTTTTTTGAGCTAGTTTTTGAAGTTTAAATTAAATCAACGACGAACTCCTCTTTGCAAATCACGATAAATAATTGCAAATCAATGGCCTATGATAGAGGTTTGAGTTTTTGCGGTAAGGGGGATGTGGGACACTGTCATTGCTTTCGAGGTAAGCGATAGCCACCCTACGGCGTCGTTTCTATAGTTGTCAGTGTAATAAATGAGGATGCTCGTGCTGTTTGGCAAATTGTGCGGAGAAATATGTATAGCATCTGTTTGATTTGACAGAAATTTTCTGTTTTTATTTCAGTTTTCCTCCTTCCGCACTATCCCTTTTTTTTGGGATGCACAAAAGAGCCTACATGTAAATATACAATTCAAATTAGTGAAATGTCAAACATGAAACATTACTCCGATGAAATAATTGACGTACGCACAAATTAATTTAGATGCACAAAAATATTACGAGAGGCAAAGTCCGTGTACGTGTGGATTTTGTCGACAAGTAACAAGTGAAAGGGAAAGACTATTCTTTTGAGGAAGTGTCTTTGTATTGAGACACTGGGAAAAGGGATTGAGATAGGGATAGATAGCAATGTGAAATGGGGGTAACCATATACACATTTCTTTTATATAGTATTTCTGTATACTTTGGAATTTGGGAAGGCTTTGTATGAATGAATATAATAGGGTCAGAGGAAGGCTGACACTTAGAAAAACTTCTGCTAGTTTGGCTTTTGAGAGACACAACAACAAGGTGCTACTTTGCTTTTGAAACCTTCAATTATTCCGGCTCTGTCTCTCTCTATTTCCCCCTTTCACTTTTTCTATTGCTTTGTTTTTGTTTTTGTTTTGTTTGGTTGTCTTCTTTCCTAGTTGTAGTGTTCGAAGGTCTCTCTCTGTTCCCACTCTTCGGATTAACATTAGAGATGGTGTTTAGTTTAGTAATACTAAAATTAAGCTAATTTTGTTTAGGAAAATACTTTCTCTCTTTGACTTTAACTCATTATACAAGTCAAAAGTGAAAAGATTTTAACGAGGGATTGCTTGCTTGGTTTTCACGGACTAATTAGTCAACTTGTCTTTTACTCCCTTTAGTCTATTTTTACTTATTCAATAGTATTTGTCCAAAATAATAGAGTGATCATTTTATTATTCACTCATTGAGTATAATGAATTTAATTCTTTAAAAATGAATATCATTGATAATAAAAACAAATTAGAAATTAAGTGATAAATTATTTCTTGACTTCTATATTAGATATTTATCTTTAATATAGTACTCCTAATAGATAAGTAAAAGTGGATGATGAAATTAATTAAAAGATTTATAGGAATTATATCCCAACCATCTTTCCATGAGATTGGGCGTTGAATTTATAAGTAGTTTATGATCTACTATTGTACCATATTGTTTGACAGACTTCCTTTGATATGCAGGGACGGAGAAATGACTTGTCTTAAATTTAAAAAGTCTTATCAGTTCATAAATTAGATTGGATATGATGTGACATCTTTATGTTATTTTTGATCTTCCAATAATCATCTTGATATTATTGTATACCAATAAATCTATTGATCTCTTTCTTCTCTATACCCTTACCAATATTGGCAGTGAGCCTAGATCAGAGTTAGTGACTCACTGACAGAGTAGAAATAACATTTTTACAAGATAGTAGGTTCAAAGTTAATTTCCCTTCGAATTTGCTCAGTATCCTTCATAGATGCTTTCGATTGGCATTTTAGGGTGGTCAACTCCTTGTAGCTGCTCAACAAAGTTTATACTGAGCAAGGTTAGCATATTAATTTGTTGTATGTGTTGAAAATTGAGAAACTAATTAGGCAGGAAATGACAAGGAGGACTTACAAAAATTTAATTTTAAATTTGAATTTCAAACCTTAAAATTTAAAGACAACATTAATGTAAAGGGTATATATAATAAACAAGAAATGTAGAAGACAAGCAAATTCAGTTACAAAGTGGAGCACGTGAGGTGGCTTGTTAGATTGATATAATAGGACCTAACCGTACGACTAGAATGGATAGTTTATAGTATATGTGTTTGTTGAGGGAACAGTAATGGTGCCTAATGAACCAACTGGTGGGGACTTATTTCACGTTGTATATCTGTACAGTTTTTGTTAGTATTTCTTCAAATTCAAAATGGTAAATTTGTGTATGTAATGTACTGATCAAATAATTGGTTGTAAATTTAAGTTTCTGTATAACACTGTTCAATTTGATTTTGTATTCTTGGTATTATATTGCAAACAGTTCATTTCAGCTGGGACGTTAGCACCTGAATTAGATTTAGACTACATCCCTTTCTTTCCATCTTATTGAAGTTAGGCACCGATGACCCATTTCAATTGGCAAAATTGTAAACTCACAAATTTCTAATTTTCCATTCTTGTAATTGAAAACTATTTAATACCCTGGAGCTTTAATTTTAATAGGTAAAAATACCTCTATAACATCATAAAATTTAATGTGTTTAATTTGAATTTCAAAAGACAAGGCTAAAAAGCGATCAATAAACATTATTTTTAAGCTGTCAATGGTTTGTCTTTTAATATCATAATTTTCATATTTAGCTTTCAATATTAAGAATTAGAGAGTACTAGACAACATAATTGTCTTCGTCAGGAGTTACGATCATATGATACATAGATACACTAGTTTGGTAGTGATATAGTACATTGGTATAATCGCGTTTGTATGCCAAATTATCCTTATAAGACATTCCAATTAGGAGCTAGCAACAAAACATATTAATTTCCTTTAGTAGTTGAGTTTTTGCTATACTTGGCATTGTTGGGGGGGAAAAAATACTACCTTGAAGCTATTTACTTGTCAATAGTAAAAGAGTATTTATCTAAATTATCATTTGAGAAATTAGTAGTTTTAGTCCTCCAAATACTGAACAATTCTAAATTTGGTCCTTATGGGTTTTAGTTACACATTTAACCTTCAATTAATCTATATGTACATTTTTGTTCCCTCGATCGGATAATGAATTCTCACAATGTCAATCAATTATTCAGTGCCAAACCAATCAACTAACAATGTATTGTATTAAATTTGTGTTCTTATTGCTCCATTGTTGAAAGTAATATAGTTCCAAATGGGATGAAAACTTTTTATTTCTGTTATTTGAAGGTTAATGAGCTTAAATTATCTCATACCTTTTGTTTCTTTTTAAATACTTCAATTTATGGGCACTGCTTTAAAATTGTAGTAATGGTGAATTTGAAAAAAGGTAATCAATGTTAATTATATTTCCTCAAAAATCAAATAATTGAAACAATTCGTGCTCTTAATCGGCCTCCTGCCTCCTTTTAAAAGGAGCTCGGTTCCCTGGTTGAGAAGGATTTTCAAATAAAATCTATTTTTTATTTGATGATAAAACGTGAGATGACATGAAATTTCACCCCAAAAATTAAAGCTTTAGCTTAGCTCAATTCTTTTTCTCAAAATGAATCAAATGACTAATACTAGTGAAACTATAAAAAGGATGATCAGGCTTGGTGAAGGGTGAGAGGGACATCGCTTTTTCTCCAACATGTGTAAAGGAAAGCAGTATGAGAACCATTCTCAATCAATGCTAAGTGAACAAAATCCAAGGAACGGCTAATTTCAAAGCATGAAGATTGTTGTACTTAACTTGTAGGGGCCACTTTCCACTTTGAAGCATCCAATATTAGTACAAAATTAGACATACTACTATTGCATTTTGGCTCTTTATTTACTATTATCAATCAATCACACCACAACGGCATTCTTATAAGGAGCGCATCAAAGAATTTATATCACTAAAATAAGCATATGCAGGAAAAAAAATAAAAATTAACATAGATAAACAATCTAATTTTCTGTCAGAGGGATTTGGCCTTACCTAGTTTTGGAACATTACTGTTGTTTTATCTCAAGGTTATTCAAAATGTAATCATCATACAATCCCCCCCTTTTTTTCCCTTCTAAATGTCTCGATAGTCGATATATAAGCTTTTGTTTGACAAGTGTCATCATTCATTCCTAGGGAAAATGGGCATGCACTCTTTGTTTTCAGTTAAAATTATCTTTGTCGAGACACAAAATTGAAGTAGTGATCATTTATTTAATTTGCTTGGAGAGGA
This sequence comes from Capsicum annuum, assembly GCF_002878395.1. Taxonomy (NCBI): domain Eukaryota; kingdom Viridiplantae; phylum Streptophyta; class Magnoliopsida; order Solanales; family Solanaceae; genus Capsicum; species Capsicum annuum. Next base: position 146,171,430 of record NC_061112.1, on the reverse strand, counting down.
AGCCTATGCCAAAAGGCTCCTCATAATCATGTCATAAAAAAGGACAAGTCAGATTATAACTTAGAAAAAATCCTCTAAACTATGAAAATTACTATTGCTTTCAGAGTCATCTGCGGGACAGGTAATAACTATTTTGTACTTGACTAAATTTCAAAATTGACTGGTCTTCTCGGCCAAACAAAGGAATCCTTTCAAAGGATATAATTAAACAATGAAGAACAGTAGACAAAAAGAAAATGTAAATATGAAGAGGGGACATGGGATAGGAGCCTCCATGGGCGGGGGTTTATTTTCACATGCAGATGGGGACCTGGTACTGGTTTGATTGTAAGTGGGATCCGATTTTCAACAATTGACTCAAATTATTATATATACACAAAGTTTATCTCTGCTGTTAAATAGAAATTGGAAGTAAAATGTAATTTGAACCTACTAACTTTATTTTTGGATCCTTCTATGGTTTGGAAAGTATTTATGATATTTATATAGCATGAATTAATTCTTGCGTAGTAGTTAGTGGCGGAACTTCGAGTAATAAACTAGACTCAATCAAAAGTAATACCATACATATTGGATAAAGTTAATTCTTTATACGTATATGTTGAGTTACATCCATTACATAAAGATAAATGCAAATTCAAATAGTAACGAGAGTATTAATTTTTGAATCCTTTTAAGTTACTAACATCTCTAACGCAAACACTAGTGGTGGAGCGACTCTGTTCGAAAGATGTCAGTTGATCTATTCAGAAAATTACATCGTGTAGATAACTAATATTTTGTTTAACTATAAATACAGTAAAATTGAATTGAACTATCATGTACCAAGAATATAACCTAGTTATCAATAAATAGAGCTTAAAACTAATAGAAAAAATTACCTAAATAAACAACATAAGTTTCTAACTTCTAAAAATTCCTTCACTTCTAAAAAATTACTTAAATCCCAACATTTCATACTTTTTGATAAAGTTGAGATACAAGTTAAAACCTACAACTAAGAAGTCGATTCTTTACCAAAAATAACTCATTTTCTCCTCTTTATATGCCTTAATTCAAACAACAGATTCTATCCAACTCTTCCAACATTAATGGCTAAATTAACGCCCAAAATTTTATCCCACAATTTTATCCTCTTCTTCACATTTTTTAATTAAGGTATTTTTTTCTCCTAAATTTATCTTCACTTTCTTCTTATTATGTTCAATGATTTTTCTCAAAAATCAAATTAAACAACATCATATCCCTTTAGGTCACCCAATTGATCGTTTGGAGTTTCGTGTTAAAAATGATGATGTTTTTGGTGCTCGAGTTATGGGTAAAGCTACTATTTCGACAAAGAAAATTATCCATGGTGAGGTTATTTGCGGCTGATTTTCCGTTATCGATATTTCAGGTAAACTTTCTAATCCAATAATATTTTGCTGCGCGAAGCAAAAAATAAATTGAAACCTCCGACAAAGTCATATTTGGAAAATATCTGGAACCTCCGGCATGTTCAAATCTGGAAAATAATTGACCGGGATACATATTTATATATGCGTGATACGTTTTGACAATTTCTTGTATATTTGATTTTTTATTTTTATTTTTTATATGTATCTAATGTTTTGTAAGTATTATTTAAATTAATTAAACAATAGATACATACAACCTTATAGATACATTTTCTCTTATCTTGAATCACTATTTCAATGTTTATGAGTAGTATGTATCTCGTATTGTTTAACATTTATTGATTTAAGCATATCAATAGATACATGTATTTCAACCAAGATACATATTTGTATTATCTTGTATCTATAATATTATGTTCATACAGTTTTTCTATATATTGTTTTGTGTTATTGTAGAGTTATTGCATCTAATGTTATTTTTTTAATTTGATGTTTTTTTTGTCACACCCCTTTTCTAACTCGAAAAGAATGTGTTTTAAGGTTCGAAGGGTTTTTATTATTAAGTGACAAAAAATGAAGATTGTTTCGAAAAGGATTATTTACGTTTAAAACTCAGAGTCGTCACTTGGCATAAATCGGGTGTGCCAAGTCACCTTTGAAAATACTTTTTCAAAACTGTTTTTGACTCTAAAACTGATCGGTGAACAGAGATTCCGATTAAGGAATTCTGTTGACCGAGGGGAAGGTGTTAGGCACCCCTCGATCCCGTGGTTTGACCACGGTCGCTTGGTGGAGCATATCGGCAAATTTGACACTACAAATGTATAAACCACACAAAGCACGCAAAAACAATCAATCAAGAAAACAAAACAAAACAATCCAAAAATATAATGTCCAGTCCGATTATTACAATCCAAAAATAGAAAAATTGCGAAAGTGTAAACCTATGCTAATCCTAAATTGTGCTTCCATGCTCTACCCGATGCCTCGGGCCTTGATCACGAACGTCCTTCAAGTACAAAATACTTTGAGGCATTCCCCGGCCAAATGAGCACAATTTCAATTTTCGTGCGATAAATAAAACGAATCATTCACCCACATATTCAAACACTCAACCAATCATTATTCCTACATTCGCCTACCCAGCCTACAGTTTGCCTACCAATTTCACCCTATCATGATGCTATCACGTTCCAAACAATATCATGCTTATTCCGAATTAAACAACAATAAACCAAAATTAATCTAAACTCACCCTTTTTGTCAATTTCTTAATTATATCCCCAAACAATCAATTTTACTTTACAAATGAGATATCACTTCAACGTATAAATCATGATCAAGAAAACCAACCGCAAATAAAAACAACATGCATTCATCACCAACAAGGGTCAAACAACACACGAGATTTCATTCAATGCACCGAATATCATCAACAATGAAATAAAAAGAGGTGAAAGAGTAGAACTGGACCTCATTTGAAGCTTTCGAACTTAATGTTATTCTAAAAAAGAGATTCCACCCTCGAAAACCTCGAACCGAACCTCAAACAAATGAACTCGTCCAACTCGAAACTGAGAATCACAGAAGCAAAGAGACCTGGACCAGATTCTCACGAATCCACACAACCTCGAACTAAAAATCGTGAGAAAATAAGAGAAATCCGGCCCAATTCCAATGGATTTGGAGAGAATCAAAAGCAGATCAAGGTTTGTTTGATGATTTTGTATCGTTAAAACCTCGGTAAACTTTGGCTATGACCAAAACGTCAAAGAGATATTAGTTGAGACGTATTCCGATGGGTTTTGAATGAATTTATGACAGCTAGACACAATTCCAACGAGTCTGTCGCCGGAACAGTAATCAAACGACCAAACTCGTATTCCTCAAGCTTTCACTCGTCGAAAACTGCTTCGCCATCATTCTCTTTTGATTTCAATCGTAGATCTCTCCCCCTCTCTCAAATCTCTATCACTCTCTCACAGATATCTCTCTTACAGATCTCTCTCACTCTTTCGCAGCTCTCTCTCCCTTTCTCTATCCGTGTATGTGTTCCGATGAGGGTAAGTATGAGTTTTTTCTGGTGAGATCTCGGCTGTGTGCAGATTCATGTATTTTCAGTGATGGTACGGTGATGCTCCCTTTTTATTCTTGGAATGTAATGTGTATATTGTATTCAGAAAGAAAAAATGGAAAAATATCCTCTGTTAGTGTCGTGCATATGGTTAAAAAGGAATAAAAATGTGAAAGAGGGGGGCTGCCTAGGGGTAGGGAAGGTGGGGTAGTGGTTAAGTGGGCTAAAAATTGATAAAATTGTATTTTGGGAGGGACAAAATTAGGTGTCTTAATCATGCCCCCTTTGAATGTAAACACAGAGTATTTTTATACAAAGAAGTAGACACCAAGATTAAATTTTGACCCGATCATTATTTGAAGAAAGAAACTGAAGGAAGAAAGACAACCGGGTCTTGACTTAGGACATCCTACCTACCCAAGTTATGAAGGAATTAAGTCACAGGTATCTCAAAAGGTTGGAGGAGAAGTGGACTATACCGAGTTGGAGAGTCGAGTTAGGTTCCATCGAGATTCCTGTCTGCAGCTCAGTCATTACATCAATATGAAAATTACGAGTTAAAACATAAATAAACTTACAAAAATCCAATCTATGTAGCTTTTTTTGGACTCTTGACTTGAGTTTAATCACCCTATTCTTCAGGTGAGCTCCTGATTTGCAATTTTTTCAACTTGTCGTTTAGCTTTCAATTGCTTCACTTTGTTGCCTGACTTTTAATTTCTTCACTCTGTTCTTCAGGCGGGCTCCTGACTTGTAATTTCACCACCCTGTTATTTAGATGGGCTCCTGACCTTCAATTTCATCACCCTATTCTTCGGATGGGTTCCTGACTTGTAATTTCTCTGTTCTTCAGGCGGGCATGTAACTTACAGCTTCATTACCCTGTTCTTCAGGCAATTTTCTGAAACCAAAATCAAAACTAGAACAAAAATTATCCCAAATAGAGATTATAATAAAGAAGGATTTCATTTTTTGAAAGTATGGTCCCATTTTTTAGAAGGGTCCTGAATATAAAGTAAATTCTTATTTTTCAGGAGGGTCCTGATCTTAAAGTAAATTCCCATTTTCAGGAGGGTCCAGAACAGAAAGTAAATTTCCATTTTTCAGGCAGTTCCTGAACATAAAGTAAAATTTGATTTTTCAGGAGGGTCCTGAACAGAAAGTAAAGTCCCATTTTTTAGGAAGGTCCTGAACAAAAAGTAAAATACCATTTTTCAGGAGGGTCCTGAACAGAAAGTAAAATCCTATTTTCCAGGAGGGTTCTGAACATAAAGTAAAATCTCATTTTTTAGGAGGGTCCTAAACAGAAAGTAAAATCCCATTTTTCAGGAAGATCCTGAACAGAAAGTAAATTTTTATTTTTCAGGAGGGTCCTGAACAGAAAGTAAAGTCTCATTTTTTAGGAGGGTCCTGAATAGAAATTAAAGTCCCATTTTTCAGAAGAGTCCTGAACAGAAAGTAAAATCCCATTTTTCAGGCGGGTCCTGAACAGAAAGTAAAATCTCATTTTTCAGGAGGGTCCTGAACAGAAAGTGAAGTCCTATTTTTCAGGAGGGTCCCTAAGAAAATGTAAAATTCTATTTTTTAAGAGGGTCCTAAACAGAAAGTAAAATCTCATTTTCCAGGAGGGTCCTAAACAGAAAGTAAAATCGCATTTTTCAGGAGGGTCCTGAACAGAAAGTAAAATCTCATTTTAGGAGGGTCCTGAACAGAAAGTAAAATCTCATTTTCCAGGAGGATTCTGAACATAAAGTAAAATCTCATTTTTCAGGAGGGTCCTAAACAAAAAGTAAAGTCCCATTTTTCAGGACGGTCCTGAACAAAAAGTAAAATCACATTTTTCAGGAGGGTCCTGAACAGAAAGTAAATTCCCACGGATGTGTATTTCCAATGGTAGCTGAATTAAGCAAAGCAAATTTGCCGCTGTTTCAACAAAGAAAATTTGTCAGTTAAAAATTTAGTGGTGGCTTACAACACTTGGCTGTCCCGTCACCTGCTCCAGTGTTCTTTCCCTTTCTTTTGTTTCAGATTGCTGGCACTTGACCCTGCTTTGTCGTGTCATTGATCCAAACTCAAATTATTAAGAGTGACTCCAAAATAAATACAATATTTCTGCTTTGTCATGCTTCTTAGATAAACCCTTTAAACCTTGGTATTTTCATGAGTTCTCAGATTTTCCTGTTGACAAAGCTTTCTGCATGCTCTTTTTTTGGCTCACAATCATGTCTCTTTCATGCGCTGGCCTTTCTGTCTTGCTTTGTGAAATTAAAGAAGTTGGCAGCCAGTTTTGAAATCTTTTCTTGCTTGTTTTGAAATGGACTTGACTCAAAGACAAGAGAAAAATAACAATAATTTTTGCTTTATTTGGATAACTGACTCAAGAAAATAAAAATATAACTAAAGAGAAGAGACAAAAAACGACAATGAATGTCCCCATTGAAAAAGATGAAAGAAAAGTTTATCTGAAAATGACAGTCAACTCTAATAATTATGACATGCATTTCGGATTAGACTGTCTGATTTTTTTGTCCACAACTTTCTACCAATTGTTGTTGAGTGAATGACCTCAAAATTGAGTTACTTCCTTAGGTCAATTACATTCAGAGATCTCATTCGGCTAGTGACACCTTGAAGGATTTTCGCCAACAAGCCTCTCTCATTTTCTTTCTCTCGGCTCACCATTGCCTTATGGTATCCCTGAGGGTTTTTCGCCCATAAGACTCTCTTATTTTTGTTTCTCTCAACTCACAGTCGTCTTACAGTGCCCATGAGGGTTTTCACCTATAAGCCTCTCTCATTTTTATTTCTCTTCTGATTCCTTATGCCGAGGAAGACAAGTAGTTCCCAAACTACGTCATAATATCCATTGCATGCTTAGCCTTAACATTCTCAAAGATTGATCTGAAGGTCTTTCTTTGGTTGTAACTTGGCTTTTAGATAAGGTTAGAAAGAAAGGATGATATGAGGCCCAAACGACACTTGAAGTGGGGTAGGACTTACAACCTTTGGAATCGACTCAAATAATGAGGATTAACTCAAGCCCCAGTTTCTTTTGACTGGGCAATTCTAAATTATTTATTTGGTTGGATCGAGCCCCGAATAGGGTAGTGTAACACCCCGTACTTAATTACGTGCATTAGCCATTGTTATATGTGTTGGAGTATATGTATTGATCCTAAGTTAGGTATATATGAGTTTAAGTATGAGTATTGATTATTTTGAGATGGTTTCAAGTGTATAGTTTGATTATATGTGTATAGGAATCGACTTTATTTATACCGGAATTTGCTCGTCGATCATTCCATACGAAGGTTATTGAATAAGCTTTCCAACGATATAAAGATTTCCAAAAACGGATAAGTTTTGGATATAATCGAGCACGTTCGAAACTATAAAACGGTGGCCGGGATGTTGTGAACAGTAAATGTGTAGGAAAATTTCCTGCACACAAACTACTGAGGCCTGCCAGTTTTTTGGGTCAACTTTGAACGATCATAACTCCCTCAATATAATGAAATGGGAGAGATACCACCTATCAAAAGAAAGATATTTGAGTCTTCTTTCCAATGAAATTGGTTTCATCCAAATCCAACATCTAAGTAAGGAGTTATACTCGTTTTACTTCAGCCTCTCAAAACAGTTTTTTAGGGTCAACTTCAAACGATCATAACTCCTTGTAAAGGACGAACTGGGTGGCCTACTTTATATGAAATGAAATCCCTTTGAATTATCTTTCCAAAGATACCAATTTCACCTAAACCGATATCGGAGCAAAGAGTTATGGCCGATTTACTTTAGCCTATCAAAACAGTCCACCATGGACAGATTCGGATTTACTTAAATTTTTAAGGGCAATATGGTCATTTTCCATCACCTCATGGACGAAAATTGGTCATTATATACATATAATTAGTCTCATATCCATCAATTATCATCAAATTATTGAAAATAAGAAACCCTAGCCTAATATCAACTCCAATTATCTTGTGATTCAACCGTAGAAAATCCAAATTGATTCCGTAGTTGTGTTCACCATCTCGAGGGCTTCGAGAAGCACCCCTTATTTGTGCCAACAGGACTTCGAAATCAAAAGGGCCATTTTATGGTGAAGATGTAAATTATGTTGGTGTTATTTATATGAATATGTATATATATATATATATATACATATATGCATGTGAGCATAAGAAGTATGTTATTTGATTGTTGTTGAAAGATGATTGGGAAATGATGTTGGATTATGTTGAATTGTAAAGGAATTTGGTGTGATGATGTGGTATTGAAATGATGATTATATATATATATACACATAAACCTATTGTTCAAGTTGGTTTTTGGAATGTTTTGCAAATATGGGTAGTATGGAATTATGGAAGAGAATTGTGGTGTTGGGTTGCTAATACTAGATGCCAAACATTTCATTGTAGATAAGTGATTTGTAAAGGCGGGAAGTTGTGTTGAATTGGTATCCGAATCTACAACGAGGTATGTAAAGCATACTCTAGCGATGTTCTTTGGCATGAAAACACCAATGTTCCATCAAGTAAGATTCCGAGGTTGTCCAAAAACATGTATTGTTCTACGTTACCAACGAAGTTGTTTTCATTCTATAAAGTGTCAAAATGTTTCATTGATATACCAAAAGGCTCCTATTTCGTTGTTGTGATATTGATGATTCTGAAACACATTGTTGATGTACCAATGAGTCTTTATTACATCGTTATTGTATAGAAGGTCTATTACTTGGTTCCTATTGATGTATCATTGTTTCAAAGTATAAAAAATGTGGTGGCGACCGAAATAACAATCTCAAAGATTAATTGAACTAAGTGATGGAAGTTCTCTCTTATCGGGTGGTATCCCAGGGGCATAAGCCTAGCATGGGTCGATCCCTATTTATGTGTTTATGGGTGGTATCCCAGGGGCATAAGCCTAGCATGGGTCGATCCCAGTTGATATGTACTGGAGGCATCCTAATGGTCACAGTACAGTACAGTAATGATTACAAAGACGATAAGAACGAAGGTAAAGTGATTGAATAAATACAATGTACAGGTTGTCACAAGTTCTAGTAAGTGTGGTCCACTCCTATTACGACTTATTCACTTGTTTCTGATTTCTATTGAGCTCCTATATCATATGTGATTATTTACAGCTTTACATACTCAGTACATATTTCGTACTGACGTCCCTCACGGGGGACCTGCATTTCATGCTGCAGGCACAGGTACCTCAACTCATACACCGCACAAGTAGGAGCCAGGTCATACAGCTATTGTTGGTGAGCTCCAGTTTGCTTCGGAGCTTTCCGAGTCGGTTCCTTATATTTTGATATTGTACATGATTCATATGTGGGCGGGGGTTTGTCCCGGCCCTAGTTTTGTCATGTATATCCTAGAGGCTTTGTAGACATAAGGAAGGGTGAAGTCATGGAAGTTTATATAGTGATGTTTTATCTGTATATGTGGTGGTCCCGACGGCCAAGTATTATATATATATATATTTGCGCGTGTTGTGCTGATATAGGTAATTAGATCCTTCTATATGCAACGAAGTGCTGTCCAATTTTTGGTGACATGTAAGTGAAAGTACAGGTATTTGAACGGGTTCTCCCGGGCCTTCTCGGCTTCGGGTGCCAGTCTGGCCCGATGGGATTTTGGGGCGTGACAGGTAGCCTACGTATCTCGCCCCCGAAATAAGAGAATCAGGTCACGCGTAGTTCTGACAACTTGTTCTTTCTTTTGATCTGATTTTTCTTTCTTTTTTCTTTTATTGGCTCTTTTCTCTTTGGGATTCTTTTTCTGACTCCATTTTCTTGACACTATTCTTTTCTTTCTTTTTGGACACATTTTGTTTTTTTTTTGAAACTTTTCTGACCTTTTTTTTTTATACTTTTTCTTGGACGTTGCAGACTCTATCTTGATTCCAAAAGAGGGGTACGAAAGAAAATAGAACTAAGGCTCAAATGGGGTAAACAAAGGATGACACAATATTTGGATAGCAGAATGAAATGTCTTTGTCATATCAATCCTTGAAAATGCAAGTACATATCATGCAATATGAAAGTGCAGGATCAATATCACTTATGACATGTTTTACAACACTAACTTACCCCAAACATATGTACCACCTCTTCTTGTACACTTGCCGAACATTCAACTCCATCTTTGTTGTACATCCCTCACATTAAATGACTCATGCTTTCGTGGAGTTGATTTTTTTCTGTTCCTCGGGATCACATATCCACTATTTGACCTAATTGAGTTATGTTTTTCAATTGATGACCAAGTTATTCTTGTGATTCTCAAAATAATTGCCTTAATTTTCAAAGAAGGTTTGAACTTGTCACCAAATGTCTCAGCACTCTACCTATTTTCTCAGATGCTTTCTTTTTCTAACTTTAACCCTCTGATTCAATGTTCATGCTTAAATTGGATTTTAAGATCTGGCTGAAAATTTCACTAGCATGTCATAACACCAGAATTAACCTAAAATATATTGTATAAAGAAAATAAACAAACAACACATATTTAAAACACAAAGGAAAAAGAGACACTTCATTCAATTAAAATAAAAGATAGAAGGATTTGAACATAACGACAAATGGACAAAACAAGATAGATCCTAAACTACAACCCTGAAATAATTCGGATAACAGAAAATATAACAAAACAAACTACCAGACCTCTTCCTAGTAGGGAGAGGGGTGACTTCTCAATTGCTTAGCCTGACATCTTAGCTATTGGTTTGCATATCACCATGATTAGAGTTTTCCTCACTGTCTATGTTCTGCACCATAATCAATTTTTCTTGAATCATATTCTTAATGTCTCTTTTCAAAGCACCACAATCTTCAATACTGTGACCCTGAACATCAGAATGATATACACATCGTACATTAGGATCAAAACTTCTTGAATTCGGGTTAGGAGTATACCTAAGGAGAGGAGTAATCATGCCTTGTTGTGCCAATCTCTAAAATAAACAGGCATACGACTCTCCAATTGGTGTAAAACTATCCCTCAATTTCTACATCATTTCATTGTTTAACTTGGATAGAACATCAGGCCTATAAGGGCTTTGGTATGTTTGTGGAATTGGAGTATGACTTTGAGGAGTTAGTGTGCACCATTATGGGTAAGGAGGGATTTAAACATATGATTGTGTGGAATATACTAGATATGGAGGTGTAAAAATAGAATATAATGAATTTTGGGAGTGATTATGGAAAGCTTGGGTATGAACTTGGGCTTGAGACTGACGGCAACGACGACGTCGCCTTCTTGGATGTGCCCGTTCTCCATCTACAATAGCAGTGTCATCTTTCTCATTCTTCTTCCCTTCGGGTTCCCTTAATTGATTGCAATTGTCCCAAATGTTTCACGGATTCCTCATGCCCATCTTGCTCCTCAAATTTCTACATCTCAAAGATTGGAAGAAGGTTAGCACTTGGAGGCATGCCCAGTGTTTGTATGAAACATCTTCTTTACCTGAAGGTCCTAGAGAATTTTTCATAGCATTTTCAGCACTCTTTATTTTTTCAACCATTGTTTTCATTATCTTATACAAGTATATATGTATTTTTAATTCAATTAGTAATCGCTATGTAGGAATTGTGGTGTATTTGTTATTGTTTATGCCGAGTATCTGAGCGAGGAATTAGGCATTCCCTCATCGGTATTGATGTCCAATGCCATCGCATGAGATATGCCATTTTTTTGTGAAAGTATGGCTCTGTAAAGGCGGAGAAAAGATACTTTAGTGAGAATGACGATCCACCAAGGTCAATGAGTAGCTTCACACAAAAAGAAAAAGTCTGTGTTTTGCATATTGAGTAGTTATTTACTTGTTGGCTAGTTGATTGTTATATAGTTTGATGATGTTAGTACATGTTGTTGTTGTTTTTTTTAGATGTTTTTCAACATCATGGATTCTACCTTATCACAAATGATTACCATATGGCTATTCCAGATTATGATACATTATTATTTTGTTTAGCGTTTTTTTTATACTTTACAAAGTCATCATATTTAACATTTTTTATTACATTGTATTAGATACATATTTATAACGATACGTATCAAGTTTATTGAAACATATATAACTAAGTACAATAATGAAAGTAACTAATACAACATTACATTATGCAACATAACGATTCATCGTAAAATTAAATCTCATATTCAATCATAACATAATTTTCTTTTTCTTAATTTTTTTTCTTTGCAAGACATTTTGTCTCTAAATTGAATACCAACTTCGAGCTGAACGTAATTGTTCATACGCTTCATACTGTTCACAAAATATATTTTTCAATAGATACAATTTTTTTATGATTGTATCGATTGTTAATTACGTAACGATAGTCTTGTGCAATATGTAAGTAATTTATTAATGAACGTTCAGATAAATCTTTTTATATCATTTAGTTACTTTGAATTAAATATTGAATTCACAGATACATAAGAAATTCATTAAGCTTCTTAATTTAAATATTTTTTTATTTTTCATTAGATACATTTTTTATTTATATATGTATCTAATGTTTTGTAATTATTATTCAAATTAACACAACAATAGATACATGTTACAAGCTTATAGATACATTTTCTCTTATTTTGAATTACTGCTTCACTGTTTATGAATTATACGTATCTCGTATTGTTTAACATTTATTGATTTAAGCATATCAATAGATACATGTATTTCACCAAGATACATATTTGTATTATCTTGTATCTATAATATTATGTTCATACAGTTTTTTTATACATTGTTTTGTGTTATATTTTTGGCTTAAACATGAAAATAACTTTATATTTTTAGCTAAATTTAATCAACCAGAGATATATATTTTTGTTTATCAAAATGTTTAATTTTAAAATTGAAACAATGATGAATTACACAATTTGACAGACTATAATTCAATAAACTAAAAACGAGTAATTTGACAACTTAAAACTAGTAATTTGACCCACAAACTTAAAACTTAAAATTCTAAGAAAAGGAACTTAAAATTCAGATTATAAACGAGTGAGGAAAAACATTGTGACATCCGATAGTGAAACAACTAGTGAGGAAAAATCTTTATCGACTTTTCTTGAGATATCGATTGAGATCGACACTGGTACATCTCCGAATAGAACGATTCTCTAATCTCTCTACTAATTATCTAAATTTACATTGGATAACCTGTTAAGCTATCTAAATATACTTTTCATTTGCTATGTGTTTGACCTGCTACAAATAACTGAATGACAATGCTTTTGGCTCTTTGTCAGAAAAAAAGAAGAACAACAACAAATAACAGAGAAAAAGAGATAACGAATTGAGATCGACACTGGTACATCTCCGACTACAACCATCAATCTTGTATTTTTCGTGCTTGACATCAAACATCCAAACACTGGAATGTACTAATAAGACGTGATATTCATTATTACGAATCGTTGGAAAAAAAAAAAAACAAATAACAGAGAAGAAGGAATAACGAATTCTTTTTCAATTATAATAATTTTTCTTTCTTTTGAATGAACCCATTAAAACTATTTATTCATTTCAAATAATCAAACAAAATCAATAAATAAAAAGAAAATGGACGTGTGAAACTTTTAAAGAAGCTGTGAAGTTTTTTGGGTATTTCTAAGCAGATTATGAATGTTGTTTTGAATTAGAATGGTGGAATAACAAGATAATTGTCATAAATCATGGGATTTAATTTTATTTTAACCATAATTAGTTAGATTAACTGCACTTTTAATGTTAATTTATCTGTTACATCCCTTAAAAAGTGCAAGTTAGTTTATTTCAAATATGTATCCCTTATATGTATCTAAGTTAATTAACATGTATCATCAATGACCAAATGTTGAGATTTTACAAGATTTTTAAAAAAATTGAGACTTTTAGTAATTCCTAGTAAACATATCATTATATATGTAATTTTTATAAATTAATAATTAGTCTCAAGTTTGAATTATTATAGTGAGTATATTGTTGTTACGGAGAGTAGAATTATTTACTGCTGGTACTAAATGGTGCAACGGTCACCAACTGAATCTGAGCAGAACCGTTGGATGAATGAGATTGTAATTAGTCCATCCACCGCCGAAGGCTCGTGATCATCATGTGCCACCCCTACTTCACTGCCGTCTAACCTTTCTCTCTCTCGAGCTGATCCTGCACTGGCTGACCTGTCTCACATATTTATTAATTACTGGAAGATACAATTAATGGACCTCATCACTTGTCAATTGTTTGCAGGTTTTGTGACAAAATGAGGTTTTCCTCTTTTGACCAGGGAAGAAAAAAAATAAAAGAAATTCTTCAGCTGGATTATCTTTGAAAATGAATAATAAAATCGCATATTTGATTTAAAGAAAAGTTGGATGGAAGTGGACATGTAAATTGCGTGAGAAAACCAAGAATTATATTGTTACCACTAAACCTAAAGAAAAACAATTCCATGTGATCTACTGCTCAACCTTATCATGTATTTTTGTGAGAGATTATTTTTCACAGCTTTAATTTATAATTTTCTAATCACACTATAATAACTTTATCATTTACCCAAAAAATTCCTTCCACGACTAAAGCCAGTAAATTAAATTATGTGTGTGTTCTAGTTTGCCAGTCCAGAGGCATAGTTTTCTTTTGTTTTATTTTTGCATTTGTTTATTCTGTGGGGATAAAATATGACGGTTAGGAGGGGAATTGGATCATTAAATGAAGTTTGTCTTATTGTCTGAATAAGAAGGTGGGTGGCGGTGCACAGTGGCCTCAGTTTGACTTCTGGTTCATGAAATGTTTGCAAAAATACTTTCGTCACAAAGTTAGTTATGTTCATAGCTGGAGGTGCTGTGCATGCGTCTACTGCTGAATAGTACATTAGTAATTGAGGTCAGTGACGCCATTTTCCCCAATTGCCATGTCAAGATGTGAAAGGTTAGGAACTTATCATTTTCATGTCAAAGTAAAACAGAGAAAATTGAAATAAGATTAGTTGTTAGGTATGTAGGACAAGACTACCATATATATGCAAAGATCGAGCAAGTTAGGAACATTATGTATTGTTAACATTAGAGGTTTCCATTGGCATAGGTATTCTTGATAAAATCTAGTTACGCATTGCCTCGTGGATAGAATTTTAAAAGGACATTTTCATTCGACGTTTTAAGAACTAGTTACACCACGCATCGAAATGGTGAATTAAACACCTTTCATTAAAAATATTATATTATAGACAAATTTTTTAATATTGATATCCTGATAGCAAAGCGAACCACCGGAACTAAACTTGTTGTTTTCAACATAATTTAATTCATGAAAAATTCATTTCAACCACAAATAAAAATATGAAGAAACAACAATTTTATTGATCAAGAATATGGGTACAAATCTGTTCCTCCCTTGATTTTTCTCTCTTGATTTTTTCTATAATTCGAGGGTCGTTAGTGGCTTATTCTCAAATATAGGATGATCTTTTTATGAATATCCCATGATTTTTTATGAGATATTGGAGATCCCAATCTTTTCACGAATACCCATCAGCTTATGGGATATTCAAGATACCTGTTTCAGGAATATGTCATCCTTTAAATAGTCGGAATTTAGGGTTTAGGTAGAGTAGCCATCAACCTAGATTTAAGGTAAAGTAGCCCCAAGAATTCTAATCAAAATAGGACTCTTTTTGCAGAGTCCATAAAATTTTAGATGTCTACAAATGCCCCCTACTTAAAGGCTATGCCGAATCTTGAAGTACCAATAGAGCTTCCATCTTTATGCGGTGGCTACAGATTTGCAGATCTGATTTATGAGAGAAGAGATGAAAGACAGATTTGGTCCCATTGGGCGGGCCAATTTATTTCCAACATAATTTAATTCATGGAAAATAAACTTCAGCCACAAATAAAAATATGAAAAAACAACAGTTTTATTGATAAACGAT
The DNA here is from genome assembly GCF_002878395.1 of Capsicum annuum. Lineage (NCBI taxonomy): Eukaryota > Viridiplantae > Streptophyta > Magnoliopsida > Solanales > Solanaceae > Capsicum > Capsicum annuum. The sequence continues at coordinate 146,156,012 of NC_061112.1, read as the reverse complement.
GGGGGTATAAATCTGTTCCTCCCTTAATTCTTCTCTCTTGATTTTCTCCGTAATTCGAGAGCCGTCAGTAGCATATTTCTCGAATGTATGAAGATTTGAATATGAATTTCTCCATAATTCGAGGGCTGTTAGTGGCGTATTTCTCGAATGTAGGAACTTTTGGATTTGATCTCCATGAAAGGAGGGTTTGTCTTCTTGATGTATTTGATTATCAAGAAGAGAGAGTTTTGATCTTTATGAATATCCCATGAATTTATTGGGACTTTTCAGATCTTTGATCTCTTTGTGAATATCCCGTGAATTTGTGGGATATTGGAGATGCCTCTTTAAAGGGATATTTGCCCCTTTTATATAGGCGTAATTTAGGGTTTAGGTTGAGTAGCCATCAAGCTAGATTTAGGGTAAAGTAGCCCCAAGAACTCTAACCAAAATTGAACTTATTTTGTAGAGTCCACAAAATTTTAATGTCTACAAATGTCCCCTGCTTCAAGGCTTGTCGGAGTGTAGAATTGATGAAACTCAAAGACGAGTCTTGAAGTATCGTTTCCATCTTTATGATCCTGCGGCTACAGATTTGCATATTTGATTTATGAGAGAAGAGATGAAGGGCAGATTTGGTCCCGCTGGGCGTGCCAATTTGTTTCCAACATAATTTAATTCATGAAAAATAAACTTCAACCACAAATAAAAATATGAAGAAACAACAACTTTATTGATCAAGAATATGGGTACAAATCTGTTCCTCCCTTGATTTTCTCCGTCATTTGAGGGCCGTCAGTGGCTTATTCTCGAATATAGAATGATCTTTTTATGAATATCCCATGATTTTTTATGGGATATTGGAGATCCCGATCTTTTTATGAATACCCATCAGCTTATGGGATATTCAAGATGTCTGTTTCAGGAATATGCTGCCCTTTAAATAGGCAGAATTTAGGGTTTAGGTAGAGTAGCCATCAAACTAGATTTAGGGTAAAGTAGCCCCAAGAACTCTAATCAAAATTGAACTCTTTTTGTAGAGTCCACAAAATTTTAGATGTCTATAAATGTCCCCTGCTTCAAGACTTGTTGAAGTGTAGATTTGATAACGGGTCTTGAAGTACCAATAGAGCTTTCATCTTTATGCGGTGGCTACAGATTTGCAGATCTGATTTATGAGATAGGAGATGAAGGACAGATTTGGTCCCACTAGGTGTGCCAATTTGTTTCCAACATAATTTAATTCATGAAAAATAAACTTCAACCACAAATAAAAATATAAAAAAACAACAGTTATATTGATAAACGATGAGGGTACAAATCTGTTCCTCCCATGATTCTTCTCTCTTGATTTTCTCCGTAATTCGAGGGTCGTCAGTAGCATATTTCTCGAATGTATGAAGATTTGAATATGAATTTCTCCGTAATTCGAGGGTCGTTAGTGGCGTATTTCTCGAAAGTAAGAACATTTGGATTTGATCTCCATGAAAGGAGGATTTGTTTTCTTGATGGATTTGATTATCAAGAAGAGTTCTTCTCTAACAAAAGGGAAGAACATCAGAGATCAATCAAGGGAGGAATAGAATTGTACCCATATTCGTTATTAATAAAATGTTCTTGTTTCTTCATGTTTTATTTGTGATTGCAGTTTATTATTCATCACTATAAAATTTGTTGCAAACAAATTGGCACGCCTAGTGGGATCAAATCTGCCCTTCATCTCTTCTCTCATAAATCAGGAACAAATACGTGTGTGGATGATAGCTTGGAGCGCGGGAGAAGCTACATTTGATGATGTCATCCACGGGACCATTGAGCCACGACGTGTTTGGAAGATAGCGTGGGCTTCGAGAGAGCATGGACGCCTATGATATTATTTTGGGCTTTGGGTCACTTTTGGGCCCAATAGCTTTTAGGGTCACTTTTGGGCCCATTGTGTAATAAAGACCCATGACCTATAAATAACTAGTTTGCCTTCTTTTTAAGAGGAGATTTTAGATGACATATTTGTAGCCTCTTTTGAGAGCCTCTTTCAAGGTGGAATCCTTGGGCAAGGTGGAATCCTTATGTTGATGATTTGCTTAGAAATGGAGATTGCTTGGGGGTTTTGGTTCCCTTGAGGTCATGTAAGATATAGGTTTAGGTTATGTATGATATTAAAGGTCCAAAAGTGGAAAAATCTTTTGGATTGTTAATATTACATCTTCATTTGTCTATCTATCTTTACTTTCTTGTAATCGTTTGTCTATATCTAGTGTAATGCATTTGTGTTCTTGTCTTGTAACCGTGTGTTGTTGTTATTGCATCTTGTACATCAAGTGTTGTTATTGTTTCTAGTGTGTTTTACTCTTGATGTCATTTCCTTTCTTGTTCTTCTTGTGAATTCGAGAGAGGTCATCAAAGGGGGTCCTCGGTTCTTCAAATCGTTGACTATTTTGTTGTATATTTTTGTGTCTTTCTTATCGATCTTGTATCACACAAGAAGCAAGGTAGGCTTGTTAGGACAACAAACACATCCAGTGTCTTCCGCTCCAGCTCCACTTTTTAGATATTTAACCCCCCAAAAAACGATGTCCAATGAAAGTGCTTCGGAAGGAGGAAGCAGTGTGGCAGAATCGCTTAAGAAGACTCTAGCTCTATTTGAGCATTCCGGTTCCAAATACTCTGGCACAAAGAACGATGATCGTTCAAGCAACTCATCATCTTCGACTACAAAACATAAGTTGAGCACTTCAAAGGTCAACTTATGCGATAATCCGTGCTACTAGCCAACATATCTAGTGATTATGCAAATAATGGTGACTGATGCCTCATCTATGGAGGAGCATCTTGCGAATCTGGTAAAGGCAATTGAGGGTCTGACCCAATATGTTCAGAATCAAGATACTAAGATTGATAAGATAGTAGATACGGTGGAAGGCCTGATCGACGGAGAATCTAGCCATGCACCGGAAAAAGCTTCAGAGGTTCATGAGATAGAAAATTCTATGAAGCAAACACCACCGACTAAAGAGGTGCAAGTTTCTTCTGAGGGAATGATCCTGATTGGGCAATTGAGGAAATTTATTGAAGGGACCCTCAAAGACAAGTATGATGTTGTCACCAAGTTTTCCCTTGCATATGCTAAGCCCTACACAGCGAGGATAGACGACCTCGAAATGTCTGTCGGCTATCAACCCCCCAAATTTCAACAATTTTAGGGCAAAGGAAACCCAAAACAACATGTTGTATACTTTATTGAGACATGTAATAATACTGAAACTTACGATGACTATCTTGTTAAAAAGTTTGTTCGTTCCCTAAAGGAAAATGCCTTTGATTGGTATACGGATCTCGAGCCTAACTCCATCAATAGTTGGGAGCAATTGGAACATGAGTTCTTGAATCGCTTTTATAGCACAAGGCGTACAGTGAGCATAGTAGAGCTCATAAATACTCGGCAAAGAAAGGATGAGCCAGTCATCGACTTCATCAATCGATGGAGAAATGTGAGTCTAAACTGCAAAGACAGGCTCAGTGAAGCTTCTGCAATAGAGATGTGCATCCAAGGAATGCACTGGGGACTTCTCTACATCTTGCAAGGAATTAAACCAAAATCCTTTAAAGAGTTAGCTACTCGTGCTCACGACATGGAGTTAAGCATGTCTTCTGCTGGAAAGGAAGAAACGCTTATTCATGACCCTCGAAAAGGAAAGAAAAAGTAGGAACCCAAAGAATGGGGCAAGTTAGTTCCAAAAAATAAAAACAAGGAGTCCATGAATGTTGATGTGTCTCCTGTGAAGGTCAGCACAAAGATAAGTAAGAAGCAAAGTGTAAAGACGACTTCTTAAGCACGTCCGAATAAAAAAACTTTAAAGAAGATGCAAGAAAAGGAATATCCTTTCCTTGATTCTGATGTTTCTGAGATTTTCGATGAACTCCTTGAGCATAAGCTCCTTGAACTCCCAGAAATGAAGCGTCCCAACGAAGCTGAAAGGACCAATGACCCTAATTATTGTAAATATCATAGGCTCGTAAGTCATCCTCTGGAAAAGTGCTTTGTCTTTAAAGATAGAGTCATGCAACTGGCAAAAGAGAAGAAGATCTTCTTCAACTATGAGACGACCAGTTCTCCTCAAATCTCTATTACTTTTGGCTCACTCGACCCAGTCTAAATATGTGTCAAAAAACATAATGAGAAAATATTAGAGCCTAACAGGTCTTCAGTTGACAAAGGCAATGATGAAGGTTGGACTCTGGTGATGAGGCGCAGACGTAGGAGGATGAGTCTGTAAAAGGAGTCATCCTAGCAGCCAACCAGAAGGAGAATGGTAAAGAAACCAAGGAAATAGAAGTTGGTTGAATTCCCAAAGAAGACGAGGGTGACTGAGCTTCACCACCAAAAACCTCGGCGTCCAGTGACTTTAGAGGAATTCTTACCGAGTTGGTTTCGTGTAAAGTATGCCCAAGTCAACCGTGAGGCATCTTGTTTTAATACCGCCAAAGAGGGAGCAAAGGGTGAGAATCTACCCATGGAGGTTCCTTTACCTTCCGGAAAGCTTGCTGAAACTCTTGGTGAAGAGGCACATGTGTGCGATACAAAAATCACATTCATAAATAACGAATTTCTGCTTGGTGAGGCCCTACATAATCATCCCTTATACATGGTGGGTCAAATTCTAGGAAAGAAAATCAATAGAATCTTGATAGATGAGCTGTCTGGAGTCAACATCCTACCTATCCGCACGATGAAAGAACTTGGCATTGCTACTAGCAAACTAGACGAAAGCCGTATAATGATCCAAGGCTTCAATCAAGGGGGCCAGAGGTCCATGGGATGTATCAAGTTGGGGATTCATATGGATAATTTTCAATCAAACCCATTGATGCATGTGATCGATGCCAAAACTTCATACAATATATTGCTTGGTAGGCCTTGGGTGTTCGGGAACAAAATTATCTCGTTCTCTTAATATCAATGCTTGAAGTACCTCGAAGGCTGAGTGAAAAGAAAGATAGTTGCCGATGACAAGCCATTCTCTGAAGTTGAGTCACATTTTGTCGATGCAAAATTATACTTAAAAAAGCATATTGTGGATGAAAAAAGGGTTGAAGATGTCACCAAGTCCAAGTGTGATGATTTTGCATCTAAGAAGGTCGCGGTGATTGTCAAAAAAGTTTCCACCAAGAAGCCTCTCTCCACTTCAAATAAACAAGGTGTCGCTTCTACGAAAAAAAAGGCAACTCTCATTCTTCATTACATACCGAAGGTAAGGAAAGAAAAAGATTACCCATCGAATTCCCAAGATAATGTGCTAAAGGGGCTAACTTTATCTATCAGGAAGATTGATGCAATAAATCCATCCTCAAGACTTCTTGTAGAGTCTGTTGCTCAAAGTCTGCCATAAGATATGACACTCCCTACGAAGCGACGAAAGAAGGCTTTGACCCAAATGCATATAAGCTATTTGTAAAGGCTGGATACAATCCTAATGAGCCATCAAGGTTGGAAAAACTTTCGTCAGAGGTTACAACCAGGCAGACACGCGAAGGCCTAGGATACACGCAACCACCTCTAATTCGTATCTCTATAAGAAGGGCAGTCAGTAATTACATCACCGTGGAAGAAGAATCCACTGCTGCTAATAAAAGACCCTCTGTATTTGACCGACTTAGAGGTTCAACTGCAAGAACTTTTATGTTTGAAAAGTTGGGACCTCTAAAAAAAAAGAAAAGCAACAAGCGTAAGAGGAGTCATCAAATCACGATGATGCACTCTTCACTTAAAATATAGAAAGATTTCCAATATTTGATTACTTCTAGAATGAAGCGACAGACGGAACTGTTAGTTTCATGCAATGAGGTGATAAAAGCAAAGGCGCATACTGTGGTTTATACCAAGCAATGTGAAGAATATGAAGAGAGTGTTGGCTCCTCATATCATGTTAAGATCCAAAACGAGAAAAATGTCTCGTTTTAAATAAAGGTTGATAAAGAGATAGAAGATGTCTTTTGGTGTTATTATATATCTATCAACGACGATGATCCTCAAGAGAAGGAAGATGCTGGAGATGCTCCATCGTAACTTGAAGAAGGAGTAAAGGCCACAAAAGATCCCTTGAAGGAAGTTAATTTTAGAACTGATGAAGACCCAAGACCAACTTACCTGAGTGCGTTTCTAGAAGTGGAGGAGGAAATTGCTTATATGGACATACTCAAAGAATATATGGATGTCTTCGCCTGGATCTATAAGGAAATGCCTGGCTTAGATCTAAAAGTAACGGTCCATCAGTTGGCAGTCAAGAATGATGCCCGTCCTGTTAAGCAAGCCCAAAGACGCTTTAGGCCGGAGTTGGTTCCACAGATTGAAAATGAATTTAACAAACTCATTGAAGCTGGATTTATTCGTGAATTCAAATATCCCACGTGGATTTCAAGTATTGTTTTAGTACGGAAGAAGAATGGCCAAATTAGAGTTTGTGTCGACTTTCGAGATCTCAACAACGCATGCCCTAAGGATGATTTTCCAATCCCCACATCGGAGTTAATGATTGATGCCACCACTGGTTATGAGGCAATGTCCTTCATAGATGGTTCATCCGGCTACAATCAAATCTATATGGCGCCAAATAATGAAGAACTCACAACATTTCGTACGCCCAAAGGTATTTATTGCTACAAGGTGATGCCTTTTGGTTTGAAGAACGTTGGCACCACTTATCAAAGGGCTATGGAGAACATCTTTGATGGCCTACTCCATAAAAATGTTGAATGCTATGTGGATGATTTAGTGGTGAATTCAAGAAAGAGATATGACCACTTAAAATACCTAAGAATGGTATTCGAGTTACTTCGAAGATATCAACTTAAGATTAATCCATTGAAGTGTGACTTTGGAGTTACTTCTGGAAAGTTTCTTGACTTCATTGTACGACACCGAGGAATTGAAATTGATCAAGATAAGGTCGATGCAATTTTGAAGATGCCCGAGCCTAAAAATATTCATGAGTTAAAAAGCCTTCAAGGAAGGCTAGCATATTTAAGGAGGTTTATCTCAAACCTGGCCTGAAAATGTCAACTATTTAGTCGTCTTATGAAGAAGGACACTCCCTTCGAATGGGACCAAGCTTGTAGTAATGCCTTTGAGAGTATCAAATCATACTTAATGAAGCCACTAGTTCGTGCGGCACCCATACCTGGGAAACCATTAATACTCTACATCACGGCACAAGAGAGGTCAGTTGGAGCACTACTGGCTCAAGAAAATAGTGAAGGCAAGAAAAACTCTCTTTACTATTTGAGTAGAATGATGACGCCAAATGAACTAAAGTATTCTCTAATTGAAAAGTTATGTTTGGCATTAGCCTTCTCGATTCAAAAAATAAAGCACTACTTTCAGGCTCATATTGTCCGGCTTGTCTCTAGGGCAAATTTCATCAAGTTTGTAATGTCGAAACCAGGCCTTAGTGACCGACTTGCAAGATGGTACCTTCAATTTCAATAGTTTGAGATTGTGTATGTTCCCCAAAAGGCTGTAAAGGGACAATCATTGGCTGATGTAGGTCATAACCCCCAAATTGTTTGGACTTGGAATATTAGGCCCAAAGGCCGAAGCAGTGCTTGTACGACATTTGTTTTTTTTTTCACCCTCATTTTATTAAGGATTAATAAGAGCAAAAGCAACTTGCAGAGTGTTTTGATAAAATATTTGAGTGCTAAATTAATAACAATATTTAAATATTAGTTAGGGCTGGTAATATGAAGTTATAACTTTCACCAATAAATGTAGGAGGTCATTTTTTCTCTCTTCAGAGTTTTGTTTTGAAAAGTATTTTTTAAGAATCAAACACCAAAAAAAAAAAAAAAAAAAAACTTTCTAATAGAAATAAAAATCCTCTATACGAAACTCCCCTATATGTCTATCATAATTTGGTGGAATTAGAGGTTGACCATCAAATTAACACTTCATATTATGACCAATTATGGCGTATTGTGATCATACTAAAAGAGGTAAATACAGAGTCTGCGCCAAGGTTGAGAAATGGCATGTGGCCGGATTTGACTTTATGGCATCTTCTAAAGAACAAGCAAAAGAACAATTAAAATAAAGGTTGATTTCATATGTGCTACAGCCTGTAATTGTATATAAATACATTAGGAAACTGTAATTTTTAATAAAGGTTGATTTCATATGGGCTGTAGCCTGTAATTGTATATAAATACATTAGGAAACTGTAGTTTTTACCAATGGGAGAAGGAAAAAATTGACCATTTGTTCAAGTTAGCAAATACATTGAGCCCATGCTCACTATACGCGTGCCCCTTATTAGTATGAGTCGGAAGACTAGTGAAAAGGACTTCATGTTATTTATGAGAATAATAATTACTGTCCATAAAATATTTCATACCAATGCATAGTTATAAGTTAGTTTTCCCAAACCGATCTAACATGAGAATTTTACCACAAATGTTTAAAATCTTAGGTTTTAAATTTCTTATATATACTCTATTCATGTAAGTCGGACCAATTATATCATAGTAATCTTAACTAATAATTAGAGCTCATACACAAATAAATATAATATTACAAAACAAGAGATGTTTTTCGAATACGATAGCAAAATAAAAATATAATATTTATTAGTAAATAATACATTGAAAATTTATTATTTTTTTCTATTTGTTTCATTTTATTATGTATAAAATCAACAATGAACATAAAATGCAAGTTAGAAATAAAAGTAAAAAATAATGCAAGTTAGAAATAAAAGTAAAAAATAGTAGTTAATTTTGAATGAAGACTTACAAATACGAAAATCTATAAAAGAAATTCATGAAGGAAACTGGCCTATAATTGTATATACATAGAGAATTAGTATATATTTAGGAAATGGTAGAATAAGAAACAATGACCATCACTTTCTCTATACATTTAGGAAATGGTAGAATAAGAAACAATGACCATCACTTTTTCCACGTTCTTTAGAAGAAAGCCAAATAATCTCTGTATTTGTTGAATCTGTTTTGTTTATCAATCTTCTACAATGTCTGATGTTTCTATAAAATGCTGTACAAATTTCCCGTTTATGCTGTCCCCACGACTTTGCGCTCTTCCTTCGCTTCAGCAGTTTTTGAAGGAAATTTCATTGTCTTTACACGAAATGCTGCCTGCATAACATAAACAAATGGATTTGAATGAGTAATAAGCTACTGCCAATGCCAACGTATCTTTTAAAGCATATCAAGCAAGAATTTCACGAATCACACCTTATCAGAACCAAATACGATTACATCTGATGAATGAAAACGCATAGGGAAGTTTGGAGACACCCGATATCTTCTGCCTTCATTACTACATAATGCAGAACAATGTAATTCTTTTGTCTTCATAGACTAATAAATGTGATGCACTTATAGTACAGTTGTATAAAGAACTCATGGAGCTTACTCTATAACCCAAGTACCATGTTCACTCTGAAAATCAGTTACAAAAAATGCGTTGTTTTTGCAGGATATTTGGGCATGCATTTCAGACACCTGTGATTAACAAAGAAAATAGACAATCTAAGCCATGCATTAACCACAAGAATGTCCAGGATACTGAGCTATAGCAATCACCTGTGGCAAAGGTAAAACTACTGATTTTCCGGGAATGTTTGTATGCGAGACAGACCTGAAACCTAAAGACGTTAGTAGCTCTTCTAATGAAACAATACCTCATTCAAGTTTCTTCCCTTACAGCCAAGTTGGGCAAAGTGGCATTCCATTAATGTCTACGCACTTTTGATAGGATGCGCATGGATCGGATTTGTTGATTAGAGCTAGGAGATTGATGGGGATATATTTGCAATGGATGCATCACGATGCATGAATTTTTTTGTATAGTTATGCATACATTAAGAGCTTTAAGTATGAATTCAGATAATCTAAGAAAGATGTCATGCTGTGTAGCCTTTATACTCTTGCTTTAAATGTTCATTTAGCCAATAAAATGACTTCAACCATCTTCTCAAAGGGGAATTAAGTCATTTAAATGTTGTACCTCTTACTCATATGAACCAAACGTTAACAAAGATTACTTTGTGCAAACTGCCAGGATCTAACAGCAAAGCTATGAACAATCTTTCCAATAAGCCGTAACCTAAAAGCATACCCGATAGTGCAAGGGACATCCTCATCTCTGCTTAAAACAATAGTTTCTAAAGCAGAATTGCCATTCGCTGCAGGTAACAGTAACCACCTGAAAGATAAAACGTAAGCACCAAATTAGAAAGCAAACTAGGAAAATGAGACATGTAAAAATGAAATTTTTAAATATTACGTTCCATTAACTCACTCTGCATCAGTAGCACGCTCTAAAGCATCATCATCTTCAAACCATCTTCTCAATTGATCATTTGCCTTCATCACCACAGTACAGTATATTAACACACCCGTAAAATCCATAGTTGGACCTTAATTAAGTAGCAATGGAAGCCAGAAATCTTTTCTGTGTTCGTGTGTTGAGTGCATAGTTCCTTACGCTACATACTTTCTCAGATAGCCTGCAATGTTGTATTCTACCCTCAAGCTTGTCGCTGCAAGAAAAGAAAAAAGACGAGTCAAACCACAGGATATCAACTTCCAAGATCTCCAGCAAACTCATCACGGATTCACATAGAAACCAAAATCATGTTCAAAATACTGAAGCAAGAAAATGCTGGAATACAGCTCGCATATTCCTACCCGTTGCCTCCTAGAACCCAACTTAACATTAGAGGCATTCCCAAGTCCACAAATACTCTTCCACCAACTCTTCCAGGATGTGGTATCCTATACTTGGTCAAAAACTGCACAAATAATAGAAAAAAACATCTATTATAAGAAGAGCTCTGCGCAATCACGCAAATTGGCTATGCCATTCCAATTTCAAGTGATAGATAGTTTTCCATACTGATAATGGACCAAGTCCGACACCAAGATAGGCCTTGTAAGTTGATGCCATGATTGCAGCCATTCTAGCCAGTCCATGGATAACTCCAACTCGAAGTTTTCTAGCACTTTCATAGCTGCAGAAAAAGGAAATTCATTAAAGGATCAGCGAACTGGCAGACACGGCAGCTGTTCAAATCAATCCATTTTCAGTTGAGGCATTTAAAGCAGTCCTACTGGGCTGGTGGTGGGGTGAAGTTAAAGACCTCAACCAATTGCAAATGTTTTTTCAATTATCATGAACTGGCAGCCTGTACTCAACCAACCAGACTACAGCACTTGAGCCAATAAATAATGGATTACCTCCTTAAAGATGAGATGACATCCATAGGGCTTCCGGACTCAGCACTTCGGCTCCATGCTTTCTCAAGTTCCAGTGCTAGTTGATAGCTATCCTGTAGTTGTACATGGAAAAGTTCAGTGTCATACACAACCTTACAATACTGTGTATTTGACAAAGATGATAAACACAGTGGTGTACCTCTATGGCCATGCATCCTCCTTGACCCAAATTAGGCTGCATAGCATGGACTGAGTCCCCAAGCAATGTAACACGACCTCTTCCCCAATTAAATGTTGGCGGTCTATCATAGATGTCACGACGAAGAATTGCATCTTCATCTGTGGCAACTAATAGGTCTATAACGTTGTCACACCATCCCCCAAATATTTTAAGCAATCTTTCCTTTTTACCTGCAGCATGAACAGACAAAATATTAAACAACTCCTAATTCATAGAGTCAGCAACTTCAATTCAAAACTTTCCGACTCATAATACATTTGAGTCTATCTTATTCTAATCTTGAGTTGTTCTTTACCTTATTGCAACACTATAACCAGGCCTCAATGAGGAAAAATTCTTAAGAAACCCCTTGGGTTAAATAAACGTTACAAGTTAAGCATTCAAAAACGTCTTCTAGTAAGTATGTCTATATCCTGAACTATAGTAAATAGTTTTAAGCGGCCTAAAAATTTTACCGTTTGGAGCATCCACACCACCAGCTGGTTCATTGTGAAATGCATACCACTGCATCTTGCCTCCACCCACATCTGAAGAAACAAAGTACTGTTTGTGGCCCAAAAAGACTCGGTACCTTCAGAAAAGAAATCTCAATTTAATCTCTACTATGAAAACCTCGTGTGAGTGTAACGGCACCAGCAGGGATAAGGGCATGAGTGGAAACACAATCCGGTAAGAAAGAATATCATACCCAACTGTGTCAATATCAGCAGGAACGAAATCTGCAATTCCAGTATAACAAGTGTAACCAGAGTAAGTAGCTTCACTGTGTCCGAACAAATTAGTCCGTACCTACAACACAACGGAAATGTTTGTGATCTTCTGAATCAACTAGAATAATCAATAAAAGGTTCACTGCATAATACGGACTCAGGCCTATCAGTCAACAGACAATTTTTTAACGTGGAACCACAATCTCAAAGTAAAATATAAACAAGTTACTCTATCCTTGTTAACCGAAGTAGTAATAATAGAAAGAAATATAATGAGACTGATTTTGAATACCTTAGACCTTATGCCATCAGCACCAACCAGAAGATCACCTGTAAACCGTTGTCCATTCTCAAGAACCACAGTAACCTGATTTCACACAGCACATGAGAAGCTTTAACGAAAATTGATGAATAAGAAACAACAATTAACAATGATGCAAATGAAATTAAGAAAAGTTATAATCTTTCTTGATATTTTGAGAATAGCAGAAAACAAAGAGATCAAACCTAGCATTACCTTCTCCCCATCATCCTCAAAATTTACTACATTACTTTCATTCATAATTACATCCTCCCCTACAGCACGTGCAAGAATCTGTTGCAAAGTCATGCGGCTGATGACTCTTGTCACAGGAAGTCCACGTTCCACAGCTGGAGTGAACGTATCAAACTTGCAATACCTGATACCCAACTATTGTCACTGTTCGCAGTTCAAGAAATAAAGGGACTGTTCTCACAATAAGCTGCTCATACAACAATAAGACTAACTTATCAATCTGATTGAAGCCATTTGAAGGTAAAGATAGGATCCTTTTCCCGAATAAGCTTGGCAACCATGATTCAATAAACTTGTGACTAAATGAATTATTTTCCCTATACTTTTTTAAAGGGCTAAATATTTCAAAGAATTCATTATTTTCCTGGGGTATCCTCAGTTAAAGCTCAACTAAAAAAAGACAGACAAGCATTTAATTACAACAACAACATAGCCAGTGTGATTACCCTTCTGAGAAGGGTATTGCGTGCGCAGACCTTAATCATATCTCGTGAAGGTAGAGAGACTATTCCTGAAGACCCTCGGCTTAAGTAAAGCATAACCGAACAAGTTTGGAAAGTAAATACAGTAGCAAAAAAGGCACACAAGCTCTTAATCAGCACAATCAAATCAGAGTGATGTGAATTTACCAGTTGCCAGAAATACCATCGACCAAGCCATTAATCCTTTGACCAGTGATACAGCCAGCATTCATGATCTCTTCAGCAACATCCATATCAATTGCTTCCAAAGCAGCCAATGCATTGCTCTGTATCTGAATTGGACCTCTATATTGCCCCTCACCTCTTATAGCACTTAAATCTCTCTCAAACACCAATACATCAAACCCCTTTTTCTTTGCTGCCAAAGCAAAAACTAATCCTCCAATCCCACCACCTGCCACAAGTACTTTCAACTTCTTCTGTGGAACCTCAGAGTTACTCTTCTCTGTAGGAGTAGCTGGAGCTTCAGCTAGTGTGGCTTTTACTCCTTTAACCTTCTTGATATGCCCATTTTCCAAACTCTTACAAGGTAAAGAATGATACAACTCTGCAGGAAAGTCCTTGGATATCAATAAAGGTAGCTGTTTTCTTGAAAAAACTGAAGTGGAGGGATGAACTGAAGTGTAAAACACAGTTGAATACATCTTTCACTAGAACTCCAGTTCAAGAAAAGACTCTTGTGTTTCTCTTTCACTGTATGTTTTAGTGAAAAAAAGAAGTGAAGTTGATTTATATAAACTGTTAATTAGGCCAAAGGAAGTGAAAGGAAGATTGAGACCAAACAACTAATGTATAATCTAATGAAAAAAAGAAGTGAAGGTGATTTATGAGAATTTTAGTTAGGCCAATGTGTGTTAGTTAGGCTTTTGAGGAGGGAAAAAAGGAAGTGGAAATTGTGGGTGATAGTGAGGGTGGTGGTGGTGGTGGGGCAAAGAAGATTGAGAACCAATCAATGGTCCATGAAGCAGCAATGGTGAAGATTTTATGGCCAGGTGGCTTGTCATTGTAGCTTGTTTGGGTTACTAAACTGAGGCTGATGTTTGACGCTTGTTCACTCATCTATGGTTGTTGTAGTACTCTATTTATTTTTTTGTTCCTTTTGGTAGTTGAGCCGATCGATAAATCGAACCGATAAAAATATTATTAAGTTATTAGTATTGGGTTATTGGGTTAACAATTTTTTATTGATTTTATAAAAAAGTTTATTGAGTAAACGGTTCGGTATTGGTTTTAGTTTATTGGATTATTGGTTAAACCGATAACCCAATAAGGATTCACTAAATTATTGGTTTATCCCTATTTATGTTATATATTTAAATCTCTCTCCTTATCTCTCTCTATATAGATTATATGCACTACTAATTCATAATTCAGTGATTCACAAAGTATTAATCTATTCAGGGCAACAAAGATACAATATAAAGTTCGGCTATTATCGTAATAAAAAACTTGAAGCATTTATAGCTTTCAACAATTAAGATTCAATTTTTTTCCTAATTAACATTCAGTTCAAGTTTGAAGATTTTTGTAAACTAAAATGCACTGCGTAGGTTTTGGCGGTAATTAAGATTTCATTTTTTTATGTTAGTTGTTACTATTTATATTTTATGAGTATTTTCTTATTGGTTAAACCGAAAATAGAACCGTTAAGGATCAAAAATCGATAAGAAAATATCTTATTGGTTCGTCATTGATTTTACATATTTAAAAATTAAAAATCGATAAATCAAACCAATAATACGTAAAATCGAAGCGAACCGAACCGACCGATACATCCTGTGCTTGACTATGCTTCCAGTGGAGTAGTGGTTATACATCTTCTGTAATCTTACAATGTGTTAAAGTCACTAATCATTCTTTATAACGAAGAAGCAACCCAACTTTGCTTAAATGTTATAAAAGTTACTCCTAGATAATTTTTAATAATCAAAAGGTGGGTCACTAAATAAAATCATTTGTTTACACCATTATATATTTGTTAAATACAGTATAATTAAAGAGCATGATGAACGAGATTAAGACTTTAAAAATGATTTTTTTGTAGGTTGACCTCCTTGCTTCTCTCATGGTACACTCCTCTTCCCGCCGAGCCCCTTTTCTCCTCGGTCCACAGAGACAAAATGTAGGACTGGTGCCAAATAGCATATGTTTTCTTCTGTAATGGGCTATATATGGAGGTGTCAAATTCAAATTTATCAAACAATGAATTTCAAATGTCAAATGGTCTCAAGTAGAGAAATATAGAGTTTTAACTACTTACATGTTTTTTTGATTAAAATACCTAATTTAAATATTTAGACATTTATTTAGATCTAAATTAAATGGTTAAAACTATTTAGTTTCTCTATTGAAAATTAATGAATCTGAAATTTAAATATTATATTCATAAATTATTAATATATAAGGTAAGGGTGTTGGTGTAGTGGTCATTGGGACGCAATGAAGGTGGAGGGATGGTAGTGATGATTATTGTTATAGTGGCAGTGATAATTAGCAATATTGATGGTAATAGTTAACAATAATAATAGTTATAATAACGAATGTGATAGGGTATAATTGGTGTTAGTGGTTGATGACGATGATTGTGGTAGTTGGTGGTAATGGTCGGTTAGAGAGGTGGTCAAGGCAATTGTCAATAATAGTGGTGATAATTATGATGGCGGTCGGGCTATAAGGTTTTGGAGGTAAAGTGATTGTAGTAGTGGTGATTGCATGGTGGCCGGTAATGGTAACTAAAATTTCAATGATAAGTCATCTTCACAAAAAAAAAATAGTATTAAATAACCTCTTAATAATATTAAGAAGCTATTAATTTAAATAATTTCAATATATATATATATAGAGAGATAGATAGATAGAGAGAGAGACATGTTTTGTAGTAAAATCTATCAATAAAAATAATCACAAATAATTGACTTCGATTTTGTGGTTTTGTTCGTGGGGCAGTAATGGAACGAACGGTATATGACATAAAAAGAAAATTTAGTGACCATTCCCTAAAAATTGGGCTTAGGATATTTTGCAATTAACTTGCAAAAACAATAAAGAACATTGGAAATAAATTACATGGCTTACACTGCACAACGTAGTCCAGGTCACAGCCAGAAAATAACATTAGACTAAAAATAAGTTATATACTCTGACGGGACTTAAAGAAAACGATTTTTTAATTGTTTCGTAATTTTCTTCTCCCTACAAAATATGAAATAAGTTTCGAATAGTGATTTGTTTATTTGACACTGTTTTAGAGATGAAAAGCTGAACATTTTGTGACTTATAAAAGTTCAAAATATGTAATTACTCCTCTAAAGCTCATTTATTGGTACATGCATATGACTGATATACGAAGTAAAGTAGTTGTATACTTGTATTCATGCCAATTTAAAAGAAGTGTTTAATCAGTAGAGAACTATTATTGAATTTGCAAAGAGCAGACAAAATTACTAATTTTAACAGCATGTTTAACAAACTTCCATTGGTTCAACGTGATGGTAAATGAGGCTGTTGGCAAAATCTTTCCATTGATTTTCTCAACATTTGGCTCTAATACACCTCGTCATAATGTGAAGTAGGTCTTTCAAACTCACCAATATAGATTGTGATATAATGATAAATACTTTTATTAGCGTTTATTAGGAAACATTATGATAGTGTAACACCTCGCAAAATCGTCCATACGTTAGCTCGTGGTAATATGCTTTTAGAGTTAAATGATTAGAATAGTGTTAAAGAGACTTAGTCTCATTTTTGTCTTCCAAAATGAGTTAAGTTTAAACCACATATAATTTCCGTAATTTCGACTTTTTATCATGTGGGAAATTGAATGAGCTTTCCATCGATATAAGATTCCGCCAAATTCGATACCCGGACAAGAAGTTATGGCTAATTTAAGTCTTAATCGTAATACACCGTCATTTTGGTGCTTGGCGCGTCGCGGAGTGGGCCTATTTAGCAATTGTCCAATTCCAGTAGCATAGCGCGACTGTGGCGCATCGCGCTGAAGTTTCAGGTCCCAACCAGTGGGACAATGCAATGGCTCCGCGTCGTGGTGACCTTAAAAATCCCATTCGTTAATTTCTAGTGAGCCACCGCGATCATGGCGCATCGCGGTGGTCCATAAAATCGGACTCCCAGTTATATTTTTATTCCGTCTCATTAAGGGTATATTGGGTATTTTTCACCCCTCCTTATCAGCTGAAACACAAGATTTTAATCCCAAATGACCTCATTATTAATATTTTCATCAGAAACCACCAAGAACACTCCTCAGGGTTTCAAACAAGAAAACCCAAATAACTCAAGATTCAATCGTGGGTTTTAGAAATTGATTGAAGATTTGAAATCCCCAAGCCGTGGGCATCAAGAATCATCCTTTAATTTCCTAAATAGAGGTACGTGGGGTTTATCCTAAAAACTACATGGGCTTATCAACACTAGAACATGATTTAAAGATTATCAAGTATGAATTTTAAAGGGGTTTTGGAACTTATAATTTAAATTTCGCATCTTGGGTGTGTTGATGATATTATTGTTTTGGTCTTTAGGCCTTTCCCCCTTAAATTGATTTAAACTTATATGAATATGTATGATGTTAAAGATTTGATTTAGAGCATTATCATTGAAATTCCTCTTGATGATTTAGAGTTGATGAACTTGTTGGGAATGATTTGAGATGCTTGTTTAATGTTTTGAAGGGGATCTTTTCAATATTTAAGTATTTAACATGATTTTTATGATGATGAGAGGGAGTTTCTTGTTATGATTTCGTCCTTGTCTTAAAAAGAAAGAATTGCATATGATTGATATCTTTGACATGACCACTTTGTGTATTTGAAATGGTGAAAAAGAGAGTTTCTTGCATGTGTTTACATGAGCTTTAAGAAAGAGTTTCTTGAAATAATTTATTGATATGGTGGTCCCAGATTTACGTTTTGAAACAGAGATTATTATATGCTAATAATGGCTCAGAGATGTGACTTGCAAGTCAATGGTATGACGATACTATATAAATGTACACCATAACAGAGTAAGAGTTTTCAGAGTATGTTTTCAGAGAATGCATGTCTTAAAGAGTTAAAAATGGGCATAAAGAGAGTTAGATGGTTGCCTGAAGAGGGCTAGAGTTCAAGTAACTCTTAGCCTAAAATCGTGATTTGTCGATCCGGATATATTATTTTTACGCTGGCGACGACCGTGTGGCGTAGTAGAGTCAGAGACTCCCACCCTTGCGGCACACTTGGGTTGGAGGCTTCCCCACCGAGTCAATGGCGAATTCCATATGGCCCGTGGAATTTCAGAGTTGTAGGGTATACCACCTAGCACAAAAGTAAAACAAAGAATGTCTCATAGTTTAGATGATTTTCTTTCATAGTCTTTCAGAAATGCCTATGAGATTTCTTACTATATGATATGTTTATGAACTGTTTTTAAATTGCTCTCATATATGTTGAATATAAATTATTATTTTGGATTTGCTCTGCGTACCAGTACATAGGGGTGAGCATTCGATTTGTTCGGTTTGATTGTTGAATATCGGTTCGATTTTTCGATTTTCGGATTGATGAAAATGAAAACCATAACCAAACCAAAATTATTTCGGTTTGGTTTGGTTTTTACAAATTTGGTTAAGTTATTTCGAATTTTTATTTCGATTTTAAAGATTAAAGTAGTGAGCATTTAAAATTGGTGATTTTTCTAGAAAAATAATCTTTTTTTCAAACTTATTTTTCATTCTCAAATATAATTAATTCAACATGCATGAAATAACCAAAAATATCGACCTCACTGAGTCATCGCCGTTGGCGTGACGGCAGTGGCCGCACTCGGTAGCGACTACCGATGGCATTGACGAACTGAGCAAACGACTGTCGTTGGCGACGTTGAAATTTCAAATGAATTGACGAACTAAGGATGGTTGAGTGTTGCTGCAGCCTTCACGTTAATGTTATGGTCTAAAGTAAAACAGTATATTAGGATTTAGGGTTACTAAATGATTATAATTTATATATTTATATGTTATATCAGATGATATTATATTTTTAGTATATTTACATATTTATTAAATTATATATATATATATATATATATATATATATATATATATATATATATATATATATATTATTTATATAATTTTGGTTTTTCGATTTATCTGAATTTTTTTTTTGTAAATCCAAAAACCAAACCGTTTAACCAAATTTCTAAAATTTGAAACCGAAATCAATCCGAAAAATCAAAAAATCAAACCAAAATTAAATTTCGGTTCGGTTTTTCAGTTTTTTCGGTTTAAACCAAAATATGTCCAGCCCTACCAGTACATCTGTATTGACCCCCTACCTCCCAAGTTCGGATGCTCGGTCTAAGGGTTCGGTTAATCAGTAGAATATCCCAGAGAGAAGTGATCTGTGTAGTGGCGAGCCTTCTTTGTTCTAGAAGGCCTGTTATTTCAGATTATGTTATTCCGTTGTTTTGGTCTACTGGGGGCCTTGTCCCAATTTTCAGATAGTTGTCAGATTTTCATATAGTAGAGATTTCGCAGACTTTTCCAGATGTTGTTTAGTTGAGTTCGGATTTCATTCCTTATTGTTAAACTAAATCCAGAGTGTGACCATGTTTCCGTATCAGATTATATTTTCGTATCTACTTTTATTATGTGAATGTTGTGCATGATTACCAGATAAAGTAAGACGCCCGTGCTTTTATGGTTCGGAATATCCGTCACGATCAGGCCCTAGTTCGAATCATGACAGATAGAGTGATAAATATTCCTCCATTTGTCTTTATTGAAAAACACTTTATCCATCCTCGTTCATCTACCGGTTTGGCCAATAATAATTCTGCCCTAAAGAAAAAAGGAGCGAGATCTTGTTGAGGGAAATACTGCTGGTTTTAGATCTTTTGATGGTTATGTGGTGGAAAATTTGCTCCAAGTCTTCATCACATGACCATTATGTGCTGCGAAGTTAAAACCTCTTTCTTTGCCAAGATTTTTTCAGAAATGTCTTTCCTATTATTCTTTAAAATAAAATTGACTACTACTTAAGATTAAAAGAATCAAATATAGTCTTTTGTTTCTCTTAAAATTGTGAATTAAGTATATTAATCAAATATATGTTTTAATTATGTCAAATCTATTTGTTGGTTTATAGGCCTATAACAAAGGCGGAGATCTAAGGTCTTTTGAACACAGTTTTTCTACTCTCATAAGATAGTAAGGTCTGCATGTACTCTCCCCTCCCTAGACGTCACTCATTGAATTCCAGTATTTTGCTGGATATGTTGTTGAAACAAAGGTGAATGTAATTTGAAAGTCATAAATTTGATTTTTTCATATAACTCATAGCTCGTCTTAGTTATTAAATATTGGAAAAAGGGTCAAATATGCCCCTAAACTTTGCGAAAATATTCAGATATACCCTCCGTTAAAAGTTTAGCTCACTAATGTCCTTACCGTCCAAGTTTTGATCCATATATACTCATGTTGTCAAGTTTTGGGTCATATATAACTCTATTGTCAAATTTTAAATCATATATACCCCTGTCCTTGTTAATTGCTTTGCTCCCAATCCCCTTTTCCTTGTTTTTCTCCTTGAGAAATTATATTTGCCACATCATTTTTTTATTGCTACATCACATATAATTAAATTCACCCTTCTTCTACACATTAAATGTCTGTCAAATACTCTCATCTACCTCACAATCTCTTTGGATTTTCTCTAATTTGTTGAAACCTCTTTATTGTATTTTCAGATTCTTGCGTAACCGCTCCTCTCATACATACATACATACATACATACATACATACATACATACATACATAATGTATTTTCTTAATTGACAACTTGCTTTTGGTGTCTCTACATGGACCGACTCTTTTACACTTCTACATCCCAGTTTCTCACTTGGATTTTCCTTCGTCTTATTCATGATGTTGAAATTGATGGTGGTGCGAAAGATGAAGCCAGTTGATGATACTAAAATAATTTGCAGTTGGTAAGTACTTTAATTCTTGATTTTTATTGCAATTGTGCATTGAATTTTTATGGGGCGTTCTTGAATTTTTTCATTTTTTACTTGATGATTCTTGGGGTTATGCAAGAATCAAAAAACACAACAAAGAAATTTTGGCAAATTGAGAAAATCCAAAGAGATTGTGAAGTAGATGACAGCATTTAACGGATGGTTAATGTGTAGAAGAAGGAGTGAGTTTAATTATATGTGATGTGACAATTAAAAAATGATGTGAAAAATATGATTTCTTAAAAAAAAAAAGAAGGGAAAGAAGGGTTGAAAAATTCTAACAAAACAATTAACGGCAACAGGGGTATATATGATTCAAAATTTGACAACAAGAATATATATGATCCAAAACTTGACAACAAGGGTATATATGACCTAAGACTTTGACGGCAACGACATCGATGAGCTAAAATTTTAACTGAGAATATATCTAAATATTTTCGTAAAGTTTACGGGTGACCCTTTCCCCTTAAATATTTATATATTTTGTAATGAAAATTCTGAGCACCATGTTAAATCTTCGTGAAGAAAAAGGGCGGCTATTTATCATTTCCCTTCTCTAATTAGTGGAGAATAATTCCTTTTTCTTGTGACCAAACATCATTTTTCCTTTACATATATTATTGGTCAGATGAGCACACCCTGCCAAGGTTCAGAAAATTTTCTTTAAACAGAAACAAATTAAAATCAGATCTTATATCATTTATTAAACTTAAAATAAATTTTAATTGAATTGACATATTTGAATTTAATTTATATCTTAATTATTAAGTACAATCATTGATTTAAAATTTTATTTTTAAAATAATTTTAAAAAATAAAATCACATTTAATATAAAAATATAATAGCTAAATTTTTCTTTGGCTATTTTTAGAAAGAATAATAATTACACAAAAATTCATTAAAATTTTGGAATTAAAATTGTCATGTTAATAGATTTTGTTACATCTGGCTAAAAATATTAACTTCCATTTTTTAGATGAATTAGTCATTATTTTTTTTGTTTATTTATTTATATTTTTAAAAATATTTTGAAAACTAGAAGTTACTTTACTTTTTTTTACATAAAAGTATTTTTAATTTTAAAAATAAGATAATAAAAAAAGTATTCAAATTATAATATAAATTGATTGAATTTGATTTGAAAAATAAATATGCATTTATTCTAAAAAGGTATTTTGACTTTACATCTTTTTAATTTAAAAAAAAAAACAAAGAGATACTACAATAAAATATTATTCTATAAAAGACTAATAAACTAAACAAAACTAACTCATGCACGTCCAATACCACATTCCCTCACCCCTCACCCCTCACCCACCCCTTCCAACTAACTTTTTTTTTTTTTTGTTTGGTTGACAACTGATATTATATTAAAATATAACCGTCCATAGATTACAGAGAGTTACTTTGTGGCGGAGCCACTGTACAAGCGGTGACAGTAATAGTTACTTTCCTACCTAAACTATTACAAGCACTATCATACAAAGCCTCTGCCCTTGCTTTATTCCTGGTCCATCTGATAGTTGGTCCTTCGAATATGTGTGCTTGCAAAATATCCTTCCAACTAACTCACATATACATGAACACTGTACTTTTTCAAATCACTATTTTAATTAGTTCATATTTTTAAAATTTAAATATGTAACTAATTTTATCCCTATAAAACTATCTTAATCATCACACACATCTTCTTGAAGAACTATTTTTTTCAGACTCTTATTCTTCCATCTTTCTTCAACCACTTAAACATGATAACACTTTTGCTGCTCATTCTCATGCTACTCTTTAGGATTTCTTTCATAATGATTTCTTTATTTTTGATAATGAATCTTCATGATTTTAAGTTACGATTTTTACATAATGTTGATTGCATACATATGATGAACTCATCAATTATAAGCAATGCAGGTTGAAAGTTTAAGTTGTACAATAATCATATCGCGATTATTCACACATTTTATTCTTTGTTTCATGGATTGTCTAAGATAAGAAGGTATGCAATTTTTTTAAAAAATATTTATTCTTTTAATTATTTGTTTTAAAGTTCCTTACTGATTTATGTTATGGCTGATATGCTATTTTTTTATTTTTTTAAAAGTTTATTTCGCAAATGCTACTCTTTTGATATATAGTTTAGGCTGAAATTTCTATGCTATGCTATTGCTCCTAAGAGAAAATAAATTCGACATAAAAAAAAAAATTCTAACTTTCTTTTGATTGATAAGAAGCCAAAAGTTAGAAACAAACTTTCGAATGACACTGAAATTAATCTATGAGATAGCAAGAAGAAGAAGAAGAAGAGTTCGAAAGAAGAAGAAGAAGAATTCGGAGATGAAAGCAGAAGAAGAGTTTGAAAACGAATAAAATCTATTTATTCAACGTACTGTAATAAATGCATCCTTGGTTATTTTGAGTGTATAATTTCATGGTTAGAATTGATAATTTTTTTTGATTTCTTAATTATTCTTAATTATTGATTTTGATATGATGTAATATATATAAGAGTAAATACATAATTACCCCTGATGTTTGCCGAGATTTTCAAAAAGACACCTAAACTTTGAATTCGACCTATTGCCCCACGATTGTTACTTAATCCGTTGCAAATGCACCATTTTTCGCTGAATCTCAGTCACAACAAAGAGAGTGAACACACACACCAATCAGGTGCTGCCATGTGTTAAATGTATTTAATTTCATATTTTATTTTATTTTTAAGAATTTTTTTTATTTATTTATTTTATCATCCCATCCCACCCCCTCTTCCCCCACCCCCGCGTCCAGCAACCTCTCCTCACCCCTCCACCCCGTGTCCATCTTCATTAAAATGGAGCTTAAAGCTCCTGTACAATCTCCATTTAAATGGAGTTTTAAGCTCCATTTTTTTTATTTATGACCCCACCCCACCCCTTACTCCCATCCCCACTCCATCCAATATCTCCCTTCCCCATCCCTGATCCAGTTTTCTCCATTAAAATGAAGCTTAAAGCTCCCTTAAATTGGAGATTGTACATCAATTTTCCTTTTTAAAATTATGGTAATGATGATGTTGTTTTTGTTGATTTAATTGATGTTGGTGCTGCTGTAATTGATGTTGTTGTTGTTGTAATTGATGATGGTGTTGTTGTAATTGATGTTGTTGTCGAGTTATGGTGATGAAGAAGAAGTTGGGGAAGAAGACAATGGTGGATAGATGAGTTTATGAAATAATTTAAAAAAATAAATAAATATTATTTTTTTCTTTTAAAAAAATATAAATTATACATTAATTATTTACACATGACAACTTTTAATTGGTCAAAAAAGTTAAATTTGAGACCTTTCACGCGCCTGAAATGAGTGTACACACGTAGAGGTCCAAGATGGTGTATTTGCAACTGAATAAAGAAGAATCGCGAGGTAATAGGTCGAATTCAAAGTTTAGGTATCTTTTTGAAAATCTCAGCCAACATCAGAGGATAATTATGTATTTACTCTTTATATAACTTAAAATCACAGGTTCACAATTCAGTTTCAAGACCAATTTTTATTGTCTTCACAAAATACTCCCAAGAATAATTGTATGTACAAATAATATTACAAAAATTTATTAGGATTAGGAAGTCATAAGAGCTACTTAAAAAATAAAGAAAGTCGTAAAAATTTAAAAGAATTTTTCATGAACACAAATTAGTTTCAGAGACTACTTCTGTAAAATCATATTTTCTATAATTTACTCCTAGGAGATAATTGAACAGAATCCAAATGGTTGAACTAATATATTTATAGGAGGTAAATTTTGTTTATAGTTCTAAAATAAAAATATTTTCATAATTTTTGTATTTGAATAAATAAGAAAGTGACTTTATAAAATTTGGTAGTGACATTTTAATTTGCTCTAGCTATTTAATTTTCATGTACTTTATTGCTCTAATAATAAATGACTAATATTATTACCTTTTTGTTATTATTATGTTAAAAAGGTCAAAATGGACAACATGACAAAACAACAAATTTGCGAAGTTGAACTTTTAACTTTTCAAACCCGACTCCTACCCTCAAGTTCTTATATCACATTAACCATTTTCCCGGGCCCTCACCTTTCGTTTACATACACAAACCCCTTATATAACATATGTCACAAAAAAACAAAGTAAATAAAGTTATATTATTGTGGATGATGTAATTTTATTAAATTTAAATTCGTATAAAATTTGGATTATATTAAATTCAAAATATATTAGTCCTAAATAAATATTGTGAATTAATATAATTAAATTAATTATTTAAGTCCAAACATATATGAGTTTAATTAAAGTCCAATTTTTATTAGGCCAGCCCATTAATTTGGGCTATAAATAATGAGCCCACTTTGCTAAGCCCAAGAATATTGTCATATTCTAGAGGCCCAAATAAGTGTCACGTGTCAAATGACGTGGCATGCCAAGTCAAGTGAAGCAGCCAATAGGACCGTGCCACATATCAAACTGATGCAGTAGGTCCATGAAATAAAAGCCCATAAAAGGCGCCACATTACTTAAATCTGATTGGTAAAAGGAACTTCATATTCATCATGACTCTTCCTTTTCTACAACTATAAATAGGAGTCTCATAATTCAGAAAAAAAAACACCAGAACTCTAACAAGTAGCAAGAGAAAGCTCATGGATCAAACGCCGCAATTTCTCTAAAAAGCTCAAACATTCAAATCAAGTTCATCAAAGTTCAAGATCAAGACCGCAACATTCAAGAACAAGCTCAAAAGCTCTTGAATTCAAGCACAAGTCAAGATCAAGTCCCTCAAATCCATCAAATCAAATTCAAATTCAAGACTAAGCTTTAAATCCTTGAATTTATATTCGAAAAGGCAAATCAGAGGATTCATAGAGGTTGTAACACTCACTTATTGAAATCAATAAAAACGATTGTTGCAATATATTTTTCTTGTCTCGAATAATTTATTTTTCGGTCTCAAAATTTTACTGTCCAACAAATTCCTGCACGCTCAGTGGGACAATCTCTACCTCTCATATCAACTTTTCATACTTCAAAGTTTAAGAACAACGAAATGACTTCCAAGAAGGTCAATTCTCAATCAACTGCTTCCAAGACTGCAGATTCAAAGTTCTCTGCTGAAGTAGAAAGCATCCTTGGTGTTACTTTTGGAAGCCTGGGATCTATCACAAGAAGCAACGCAGGCTTGCTAGGACAACAAACACATCCAGCGTCGTCTACTCCAGCTCCAATTTTTAAATCTTCAACCCCGAAAGAAACGGAGTCCAATGCAAGTGCTTTAGAAGGAGGAAGCAGTGTGGGCGAATCGCTGAAAAAGACTCTAGCTCTACTTGAGCATTCCTGTTCCAAATACTCAGGAGCCAAAAGCAATGGTCGTTCAACAAATGCGTCATCTCCACTTACACCACATAAGCTTAGTACTTCAAAGATCAACTTATATGATAATCCATGTTACTCTCCAACATCTCCGGTGATCATGCAAGCAATGGTAACTGATGCCTCGTCTGTGGAGGAGCAGCTTGCGAATCTGACAAAGGCAATTGAAGGCCTGACCAACTATGTTCAGAATCAAGAGGCTAAGATTGATAATATAGTGGATAGGGTGGAAGGATTGATAGACGAAGAATCTGACCATGCTCTTGGAAAAGCTCCAGAGGTTCATAAGATAGAAAATCCTGTGAAACAAACACCATCGACTAAAGAGGTGCAAGTTTTTGCTGAGGGAATGATCCCGATTGGGCAATTGAGGGAGTTTATTAAAGGAAACCTCAAAGACAAGTATGATGTTGTCACCAAGTCTTCCCTTGCATGCTAAGCCTTACACTACAAGAATAGATAGCCTCAAAATGCCTGTTGGCTATCAACCCCTTAAATTTTAACAATTTGAGGGCAAAGGTAACCCAAAACAACATGTCGCACACTTTGTCGAGACATGTAATAATGCTGGAACTTACGATGACTATCTTGTCAAACAGTTTGTTCGTTCCCTAAAGGGAAACGCCTTTGATTGGTATACGAATCTCGAGCCTAACTCCATCGATAGTTGGGAGCAATTGGAACATGAGTTCCTGAATCGCTTTTATAGCACAAGGCGTACAGTGAGCATGGTAGAGCTCACAAATACTCAGCAAAGAAAGGACAAACCAGTCATTGACTTCATTAATCGATGGAGAAATGCTAGCCTAAACTGTAAAGATAGGCTCAGTAAAGCTTCTACGATAGAGATTTGCATTAAAGGAATGCACTAGGGGCTTCTCTACATCTTGCAAGGCATTAAGCCAAAATCCTTTGAAGAGTTAGCTACTCGTGCTCACAACATGGAGTTGAGCATATCTTCTACTGAAAAGGAAGAAACGCCTATCCATGACCCTCGAAGGGAAAGGATAAGTAAGAACCTAAGAGATGGGGTAAGTTTGTCCCCAAAAATGATAACAAAGAATCCATGAATGTTGATGTGTCTCCTGTGAAAGTCACCACAAAGGTGAGCAAGAAGCAAAGTGTAAAGACGACTTCTGAAGCATGTCCAAATCAGAAAACGTTAAAGGAGATGCAAGAAAAGGAATATCCCTTGATTCTGATGTTGCTGAGATTTTTGATAAACTCCTTCAGCATAAGCTCATCAAACTCCCAGAGATGAAGCATCCCAATAAAGCCGGAAGGACCAATGACCCTAATTATTGCAAATATCATAGGCTCATAAGTCACCCTCTGGAGAAATGCTTTGTCTTTAAAGATAAAGTTATGCAACTGGCAAAAGAGAAGAAAATCTTATTTGACGATGAGACAACCAGTTCTCATCAAATTTCTATCACTTTTGGCTCGCTCGACCCGATTAAAATTTGTGTCAAGGAGCATAATGAGGAGATATTAGATCCTGATAGGTCTTCGGTTGATGAAGACGATGATGAAGGTTGGACTCTAGTGGCTAGACGCAAACACAAGAAGATGAGTCTGCAAAAGGAGAGGTACGAGCATCCAACCAGAAGGAAAGTGGTGAAGAAACTAAGGAAATAGAAGTTGGTTGCACTTCCAAAAAGGACAAGGGTGACGAAGCTTCACCGTCAGAAACCTCGGCGTCCGATAACTTTAGAGGAATTCTTACCGAGTTGGTTCCGCAATAAGACTACCCAAGTCAACCTTGAAACATCTTATTTTAATACCACTAAAGAGGGGGCAAAGGGTGAGAATCTTCCCATGAAAGTTCCTTCATCTTTCAAAAGGTTGGCTGAAACTCTTGGCGAAGAGGCACAAGTATGTGATACAAAAATTATATTCACAAATAACGATCTTCTGCTTAGTGAGACCCCACATAACCGTTCTTTATACATGGTTGGACAAATTATAGGAAAGAAGATCAATAGAATCTTGATAGATGAAGGACCTGGAGTCAATATCCTGCCTATCCATACGATGAAGGAGCTTGGCATCGCTACTAGTGAACTGGACGAAAGTCATATAATGATCCAAGGCTTCAACCAAGGGGGCCAAGAGGCCATAGGATGTATCAAGTTGGTGATTAGTATGGATGATTTTCAATCAAACCCATTGATGCATGTGATCGATGCCAAAACTTCATACAATGTATTTCTTGGTAGGCCTTGGGTGCACGGGAACAAAATTATCTCGTCCTCTTACTATCAATGCTTGAAGTATCTTAAAAATGGAGTGGAAAGAACGATAGTCATCGATGATAAGCCATTCACTGAAGTTGAGTCACATTTTGCCGATGCAAAATTCTACTTAAAGAATCATATTGTAGATGAGAAAAGGATTAGAGATGTCACCAAGACCAAGTGTGACGATCTTACATCTAAGAAGGTCGCTGTTACTATTGAAAAATTCATCAACAGAAAGCCTTTCTTCACTTTAAATAAAAAAAGCGTCTCTCCTACGAAGAAGAAGGCAGCTCCTTTTCTTCGCTACGTGCCAAAGGTAAAGAAAAAGGAAGATCACTCACCTGATGCCCAAGATAATGTGCTAAAGGGGCTAGCTTTACCTGTCAGGAAGATTGACGCAATAAATCCATCCTCAAGGCCACTTGGGAATCTATGGCTCAAAATCTGCCACCAGATATGGCACTCCCTACGAAGCACACAAACAAGGGCTTTGATCCAAATACATATAAGTTATTTGTAAAAGATGGATACAATCCTAATGATCCATCAAGGTTGGGAAAACTTTCATCGGAGGGTAACACCAGGCAAGCACGTAAAGGACTACGATACACGCAACCACCTCCAATTTGCATCTCCATAAGAAGGGCAGTCAGTAATCACATCACCGTGGAAGAAGAATCCACTGTCGCTAACAAAAGACCCTCCATAGTTGATCGACTTGGAGAATCAACCGCAAGAACTTCTATGTTTGAAAGGTTGGGTCCTATAAATAAGAATAAAAATAACAAACGTCAAAGAAGTCGTCAAAGCACAATGCTGCACTCTTCATTTAAAATCCAGAAGGATTTCCAAAGTTTGATTCCTTCTAGAATGAAGCGACAGACGAAACTAGTAGTTTCATGCAACGAGGTGTTAAAAGCAAAGACGCATACTGTGGTTTATACTAAGTAATGCGAAGAAGTTGAAGAGAGTGTTGGCTCCTCATATCATGTTACGACCCAGAACGAGAAAGATGTCTCGTCTCAAATAAAGGTTGATGAAGAGATAGAAGATGCCTTCTGGTGTTATCATATATCCGTTAATGACGATGATCCTCAAGAGGAGGAAGATGCTGGAGATGCTCCATCGCAACTTAAAGAAGCATTAAAGGCCACAATAGATCTCTTGAAGGAAGTTAATCTTGAAATCGATGAAGAACCAAGACCAACTTGAGTGCGTTTCTAGAAGTAGAGGAGGAAATCGCTTATATGGACATAATCAAAGAATATATGGATGTCTTCGCCTGGAGCTATAAGGAAATGCCTAGTTTAGATCCAAAAGTAGCGGTCCATCAGTTGGTGGTCAAGAATGGTGCTCGTCCTGTTAAGCAAGCCTAAAGACGCTTTAGGCAAGAGTTGGTTCCATTAATTGAAAATGAAGTTAACAAACTCATTGAAGCTGGCTTTATTTGTGAAGTCAAATATTCCATGTGGATTTCAAGTATTGTTCCAGTACGGAAGAAGAATGGCCAAATTCAAGTTTGTATCGACTTTCGAGATCTCAACAACGCATGTCCTAGGGATGATTTTCCAATCCCCATACCGGAGTTAATGATTGATGCCACCATAGTTTATGCGGGAATGTCCTTCATGGATGGTTCATCTGGCTACAATCAAATCCGTATGGCGCCAAAGGATGAAGAACTCACTGCATTTCGTATGCCTAAAGGTATTTATTGCTACAAGGTGATGCCTTTGGGTTTAAAGAACGCTGGCGCCACTTATCAAAGGGCTATGCAGAACATATTTGATGGCCTGCTCCATAAAAATATTGAATGTTATGTGGATGATCTAGTGGTGAAAGACTGACATTCATTGTCGCTCACCTCGCTTTCTTTACTACAAAGACACACTGTATAGAAGATCATTTGAAGGAGTACTCTTACGGTGTTTGGGAGAGAAAGAAGCAATTTAAACTTTGCAAGAAGTGCACTCGGGAGTTTGTGGATCACATCATTCTGGATCAAAGCTCCATTTTCTTATTAAAAGGATGTGATATTATTGTCCAACAATGGTGAAATATTGCTTGGACTATATTAGAAGATGCAAAGCTTACCAATTCCATGCAAATTTCATATATCAACCTCCAGAGATACTACATCCAACTATAGCGTCTTGGCCATTCAATGCTTGGGGAATAGATGTTGTTGGTCCACTACCAAAGTCTTTTGGTGGACAGTTATACATCTTGGCTACGATAGATTACTTCTCAAAATGGGCCGAAGCTGTTGCTCTCAAGGAAGTAAAGAAAGAAAATGTTGTGAACTTCATCTGAGTGAATATCGTCTACCACTTTGGAATCCCTCAATATATAATAACTGAAAATGGCAAGTCGTTTGATAACAAACTGATGAATAAAATTTGTGATCTCTTTGACTTCAAGCAGCGCAAGTCTTCTATGTACCATGCTGCCGCCAACGGTCTAGCTGAAGCCTTCTATAAGACTTTATGCAACTTGTTGAAGAAAGTCGTCTCCAAATCCAAACGAGACTAGCATGAGCGAATGGAAGAAGCTTTATGGGAGTATTGGACAACTTACCGTACACCGACGCAAGCAACTCCATACTCACTTGCTTTTGGAGTTGAAGCAGTCCTGCCACTTGAGCGTCAAATACCTTCTTTGAGACTGGCTATTCAAGAAGGGCTCACTGATGAAGAAAATGCTAAGTTGTGTCTTACGGAGTTAGAAGTTCTTGATGAGAAGAGGCTGGAGGCTCAACAAAATCTTGAATGTTATCAAGCCCGGCTATCTCGTTCTTTCAACAAAAGAGTTCGCTTGAGGTGCTTCCAAGTTGGAGATCAAGTCCTTGCAGTAAGAAGGCCTATTATCACTTCTCATAAGTCTGGGGGCAAATTCACCTCAAAGTGGGATGGACCATATGTCGTACAAGAGGCATATTTAAATGGTGCTTACAAGCTTGTCGATACAGATGGTATGATGGCTGGACCCATCAACGCCAAGCTCTTAAAGAAGTACTATTCTTTAAGGAAGATGACACTCCTTAAGGCACGAGTACAAACTGCATGTACACTCCTTAAGGCACAAGTATAAACTGCATGTATACTCCTTAAGGCACGAGTATAAACTGCATGTACACTCCTTAAGGCACAAGTATAAACTGCATGTCCACTCCTGGCCCGCAAGAGTATAAATTGTGTACGGCTAAAAAAAAAAATGAAAGTCCGCTAGGTTGAAAACCTCAAAAGAGGCGGCCTAGGCAAAATTTAGGACACACACACAAAAAAAAAAACTCACCCAGAACTACGTTGTGACTTGATCCTCTTCATTGAGGTACGTAGGCGCTTGGAATCTCATTCCGAGTTTAGTTGCATGAGTGTCAAAAAAATATATTCCAATAGTGTCTGTCATATGGACGCCAAGTATGAAGCTATTTTAATTTTGGACTTACTCCAAATATTTGTGACTCAATGGGGGCAACCAATCGAAAAAAAAAAGTTCCTTCAATGGAATTTGGAATGCTAAAGTTCTCCAAGCCTATAACTAAAAGGATAACTGAAGTTTCCATGCCTTATGGTGGACAAAAGTTGTCCCTTTGCACCTTAAGCTCACCTCTTACATGTTTATCCTTAAAAGGATATAAAAAATTTTCATGCCTTAAGGTGGACGAGATTTGTCCCTTTGCACCTTAAGCTGGCCTCTTACGTGTTTATCCTTAAAAGGATATAAAATTTTTCATGCCTTAAGTTAGACAAAATTTGTCCATTTGCACCTTAAGCTAGCCTCTAATAGGTTTATGCTTAAAAGGATATCAAAATTTTCATGCCTTAAGGTGGACAAAATTTGTCCCTTTACACCTTAAGTTGGCCTCTAACGGGTTTATCTTTAAAAGGATATCAAAATTTTCATGCCTTAAGGTGGACAAAATTTGTCCCTTTGCACCTTAAGTTGGCCTCTAACGATTTTATCCTTAAAGGATATCAAAATTTCCATGCCTTAAGGTGGACAAAATTTGTCCCTTTGCACCTTAAGATGGCCTCTAACAGGTTTATCCTTACAAGGATCTCAAAATTTTCATGCTTTAAGGGGGACAAAATTTGTCCCTTTGCACCTTAAGCTGGCCTCTCACAGATTTATCCTTAAAAGGATATCGCAAATTTTCATGCCTTAAGGTGGACAAGATTTGTCCCTTTGCACCTTAAGCTGAACATTGAAAAGGTCCCATAATTAAGGAAAATCACTGCACCATCTTCAAGTAAAATTGGTCGGACTTAAGGTGACGGAGGCGAAGTTAAACTCTCGCACCTTAAGCCGATGTCCACCATCTTCAAGTAAAATTGGTCGGACTTTAAGGTGACAGAGGCAAAGTTAAACTCTCGCACCTTAAGCCGATGTCCACCGTCTTCAAGTAAAATTGGTTGGACTTAAGGTGACGGAGGCGAAGTTAAACTGTCGCACCTTAAGCCGATGTCCATCGTCTTCAAGTAAAATTGGTCGGACTTAAGGTGACGGAGGCGAAGTTAAACTCTCGCACCTTAAGCCGATGTCCACTGTCTTAAAATAAAATTGGACGGAATTAAGGTGACAAAGGCAAAGTTAAACTCTTGCACCCTAAGCCGATTGTTTCATATTGCTATCTGTTTCAATTCTAAAAAAAAAAAGAGAAGAAACAAGAAAGAAAGCAAAAATACAAATAGAAAGGACGTTACCTATCAAAGCGTTGTGATCTTAAAAGTTGTATATCACTAACTTGGATTGAGACAAGATGCCTTTATGAGAATAAAACCCTCAAAATCTGGTTTGAGGAAATAAAAACGCCCTTTGGTGGTGATAGTCTCACATCAAGAAATAAATTATTTGGTGAGGCAATGGAAATCTGAAATCCTCTGTCAAGATGGACTTAAAAAAAATTATCTAGAACAATAAAAAAGGTCTTAAAATCCAAATTTTTGATATGTTATACATGCATGTTTCCGACATCTATAGGATTAAGCGGATCATAATTTCAATACTCTCACATTGAGATATATTTTTTTTGGTGATGTCGCGTAAATCTGAAATTGTTGATGCATCAAAACTCAATGTTGATTTCGGGATAACACCTGAAAATATCTCAATTGTATTAAATTATGAATTTTGGATATGTTATAGATCTTTGTGTCTAGTTTCACAAAAATCAAGCGGCTTGTGATTTCATCCTTCCTACTTCAAACTATGAAAGGTTTAGGAAAGACGCGCAGATCTGAAATTTTCAGCATGATAAAATTTAGGGCTAACTTCAAAAAATTATCGAGAATTATATTAAAGGAATTTGAAGCTGAATTTTGGATATGTGTTATATCTCGAATTCTAGTTTCTGGAATATCAAACGGTTCATGATTCTGATTTTCCTACAAATAGATATGAATTTTCTACCACTTGTTTTCCGGAGAAATTTTGACTTTCGAAAGAGAGTCGCCACTTAATTTTGAAAAGGAATTAAGAAACCTTTATAAAAGTTACTTCAAACGATTCAAAATAGAAAAATCATTTTAAGTTAGAGATTCTAGATAAGCGGTTCCTATTAACATTTTAGGAAGGTGTTAGGCACCTAAAACGTCCGCTAACTTGCGGTTATCCGTACTATTTGAAAATCGTCTTTTGATTAACTTCGAAAAGATTAATTTTGAAAAGTGTTTGCTTTTTTGGAAAGAAGGCAATTTTAGAAATATTTTGATGTTTAGGCAAAACTAATTTTTTGGCAACTTAACTAAGAATTTGACTAGGTTCGCAAAGCACATAAGAAAAACAAACATAAAGAACAGGGAAAGGGGAGGAAGTAAGGGATTTAGGCCATTAGGCCCAAATCGATAAGACCTGTCCTAATCTACTTGGGCTTTCGATCCATAACCTGTCCTAATCTAGTTTTTGAACCTTTAGCTCGAGTCTCGCTTCACCTATATTAAATACAACTTTGGCTTCGAGGCCCAAATAAATGAATAAATAAATAGCTAAATAAAATATAAATAAATAAATGATGACAACAATGGATAAATAAACGAAAAGAGTGAGACTTTCAAGCTTTCTTCGCCGCTTCAAAGATGGGACTTTCACCCCATTTTTCTTCTCTTTCGACTCCTTGTTCTCGGTATGTCATAAGATCGATGTTGGAACTTCTTCTAGGGGTTGACTCGATGAGAAAAATGCAATCAAGAGTTCATGGTGAACTCAGACATAACACATTCACATGCATCCAAAAATAAAGAAGAAAAGGATTAAGACTCTGCGTTGGACCATTTGAACTTAGTATAATTAAGCGTACATCATAATAAACAACAAATGTCAATCAAACAAATTATATTCATGCTCAAGGTGGTCCTATAGGTTGACAGAAGACATGATAAAAATTTAGCATTCATTGTCACATCTTTGATGACTAAAATAAGGAGGAAACAGGATCTCCCATATAGCATTTACCCAAACATAAAGAAACGTAAGTTGATGTAATTAAAGCAGTTTAACCCAAAGAAGTCTGGATAAAAATTCTTTCATAACACTAGTGAAAGAACCTTGAATCTGGACATTAATTCTTTCATAACATAGCCTAAAAAAACAGTGTTAATCCAAAGAAATCCCAAACTAGCTAAAGGCGGTGATGAGCACAAAACAACAGGATTTTTTTTTTGAAATTCTTTGTGGAACGGAGCAACAAGCCTAAGACTAATGTGAACACCCTGCCACAGAAAGTTTGGTCTTTCGGTCTATAATAGTCCTTATAGACGAAGACAATCACTAGTATTCCATAAAACATGGTCTTGCCAAACTTTGAAAGTTTTAGACCGCGAAATCAATACCTAAGTAGGAAACGATACGAATCAAGATCAAAGAAAAAGGGGGTATAAACTTCATCGATTTTTGACATCAAACGTATAACAAGAGACTAAATCTGTTCCCAGATTTGGCATTTTTCAGCATACAGTTACACTCCAAAAGCTTCAATAGAAAGAGTACAATCTATAGGCTAAAAACAAAGTGGTGGGGCATAGTATTTCTATCCTCCTCTCCTTCCTGACAAACTCAAGAATGAGTTTTGACTGTCACATGGTCATCAAAGAATCATAGGATTTTCTAATTTTACTGTTGGACGTTTTCTCATCATCCTTTTGGCATTTGAGAAGCCAAAGGACCTCAAGAGGTAGTCCTATCAACGATGCTATCAGATTATGATAGCATCCCAACAATAACCACAGACAAGAAAATAGCATATATCCACTTTAAACAAGACAAAACATCAGGCTAAGATGTTAAACGATAATCAAGACATGAATTTTGACCCTGAAGACCAGAGATTCAAGGCACAAACAGTACATAAGATAAACATCCAGATCAAAAATTACTTGATAATGTCAAGATTACATGACGAGCTACAAAATTGAGACAAGAATGACAGAAATCACAATCACAAAATTCAAAAAGGAAACAACCTGACGTAACAACGCAACTAAATGTTCTTCTTTACTAAAGACAAACCTATGGCCTTTAAGGTCTCTACAGAAAACAACCCAGCCTCATTCATGATTACTACTAAACAGATAAATAATTCTATAGAGAAAGGGGATGAAGCAGAAAACAATAAGTTAAAAGGGCGAGGGTATGTTTACCTCTTTCGGGGCAGCAAAACAGGACATACAAGCTATCAGCACGGCTGTCACCGTTGGGATCTTAATGTTCTCGACTTGGGCACTCCCAATTGGTCGACTAGCTTACCAGAAGTAATGGACGAGAAAATTTCAGCACGATGAACTCTTTGCTTTCAGAGTTTCCAACCCAGAATTCGAACCAACCATTTGAACCAGCCTAAAAAAATTCCTTCGTTCATTTCTCTCAAAAAGACCTCAGAAAAAAAGAAAAATTCCTCAAAATTTCTCGAAAAGAAACCCTAACTTCCCCCCTTTCAAAAAATCCCTCTCTTAGCCTGAGAATTTTCTAACCTCAGTAGAAACAAGAAAATTTTTCCTTTGAGACTCCAAGAATCGAACTCTTTTTGAACTCAAGCAAAATTTTTTTTCTCTCTTTGCCAAACCCCTAATTTCCCAGAGGAGAAAAACAAAACACAAACTCAAACCAACTTCAGACCCTAATTTTTGACCTAAAAGCCTAAGAACAGTCACCAAAAGAAAGAAAAAGAAAAAAATCCCCTAAACGAGTCTCGAGAACTTCCTTTTATAAAGAAAAAATATTAGGGTTTTTCCTTTAGGGCTTTACAATGAGGACAAATATTTTGAAAATCCCCCTTTAGGATAAGGCTGGACCCCAAATTCGTTACCCAAACTCGTACAAATTATGGTTTTCTTTGGGAAAATCCAAATTGGTTTCACCCAATAGGATAAGGAAAAGTAGAAATCCCTCCCCAAAACCAATGAAATTCACACACCTTGTATGAATTCGTTCGACCGACCCAAGGATTGCGGAAAATGGACGTTGAAATGAGCCATCTCACTATATTCTGGAAGATTTGACCTATTTCTTTGCGAATCTGCATGGGTTGGGATCTGGTCGTCTCAAACAGAGCTGGGTCGATACTGGATTTGAGTTAGGCATTTGCCATGGACGATATTGCTGGTATCGAATCGATTACGGGTCGAGTTATGGGTCTTACATATTGTCGATGAATGGAAGTTGTTAATGTTGAAGGTGGTTTTGGCATTGTTGTTCTCAAATGTTGTTAATGCTGATGTTATTTGGAGAAGATGAATTGGGCCCGGGTCAGGAGAATGTTTTGGGCTGGGGGTTATTAATTTGAGTTGGGCTATCATTTAGAGAATTATTGGGCTGGGCTAATTTCATTTAAAATGGGTTGGTTTGGTATTTAAGTATTGGGCCTGGAATTGGCTAGATTAGGAGGTAATTTTAAGGATTGGGCCAGAATTAGGATATTTGGGTTTTAATTTAGGCAATTGAATTTAAATTATAGCCAAATTAAATACCAATTGGTCAATTGCATTTCAATTGGGGCCAATTTGATTTCAATCAGAGCCAAACTCAATAAATTGACTAAATCAAATCAAAATTTGATACGAATTGACCCCTTGTTCAATCTCGAGCTTCTTCATTTAATAAAACCAAACATGTATTTCTCCAAATAGATTATTTGTAAGAATAAATTGTATTTAAATCAAGATTTAATTGTTTAAAATTTATTTTTCAAATAATCCTTAATTTAAAGTCAAATTTTGATGAAAATGGTCATTTAAATGATGTCATTTATACGATCTCGTATATGCAAATACGAAAATATATAATTATCACTTAAATGACAAAATTAGCCCGAATACCTATTTTAAAACGCATTTATTTGAAAAAAATAATTATTGTGATTTTATTTGAAAATCGAAGAAATCCGAGATTAAACGTAGTTGTGGAGGGCAAAAATTAGGTGTCAAAAACTACCCCCTCCCTTTGGGTAGGGTGGATGCAAGTAACTCTGGGCAAAGGGAGGTTGACTGTAACACCCCGTACTTAATTACGTGCATTAGTCATTGTTATATG